>NC_057804.1:136044920-136089189 GCF_018294505.1 Triticum aestivum | reverse complement strand
TGTGAAGATGCTGCGTTTTTGAAAAGGCCCAGAGCCTGTGAAGAAGGCGAACGCCTGTGAAGATGTTGCATTTTGGAAAAGGCCCAGAGCCTGTGAAGAAGGCGAATGCCTGTGAAGATGTTGCGTTTTGGAAAAGGCCCAGAGCCTGTGAAGAAGGCGAACGCCTGTGAAGATGTTGCGTTTTGGAAAAGGCCCAGAGCCTGTGAAGAAGGCAAACGCCTGTGAGGTCATCTTTCCGAGAAAGGCCCGGAGCCTGTGAAGAAGGCCAATGCCTGTGAAGCTCGCCGCTCGTGACACTATCACGTAATAATGAGTTGGGGTTGTACACGCCCCGGAGTCTCAGGAGCGCCGGCCTCAGGCCCTAGGGCTCCCTCCCACGCCCAGTGGCAGCACTTAGCTCCACGCTGGTGAGAAGACGTCGAAGACAAGATTAGGTGCCGAACGCAGATTTTCTCATTTGCTTTCTGCAGTTGGCTTGTTCATCCCCATTCGAGGTTTTGTTGAAGTTGTTGTTGTCTTTGGCTTGGGACTCTTTGCCTTTTTTGCTCTCCTGCCCCGATTTCTCTCGCGCAAGTCTCGCGAGGGAGCACCGCGGGCACCCTCGCGAGTGTTTTCTGCCCTTGTCGTTCGAGGCTTCCCAACCCGGGTCCACTACAGGAGCACCCCTCTAGTCCGTGCCCCACGGGGACCGCGACACGAACACATGACCTGGGTCGATCGCCTCCACGGCTGAGGCCGAGAACTATTTCTCCAAACTAACCCTCGCAGGACATGGAACGTTCGACGAAGCCTTGGCCTCTGGAAGCAAGGGTCACGACAAGCCCTCCCCCCGAGCTAAGTAATTTCTGTGCGCAGGCGTGCGGCACAAAGGCACAATACCAGAATAGCGGAAACAGTACGGAAATTAAACAGCAATAGTGCAAGCACACCCTCGCGGGGCCCTACACTACTGTCTTTTTGCTCAGGGAAAGGGAAAAAGAACAAAACAGGCGCGACTCGCCCGGCACCAACTCGCGGGGGAGACTCGAACTGCCTCCGGAGCTCAGGGGGACTCCATTTCACGCTTCGCCGAGGCGCGACGGCAGGCGGACCCGCTACCTCCCTCCAGGCGGGCGCGGCGACGCGGAGGCTGATCGCGGCCACCGCTGGAGGAGCCGCTGCCCGAAGAAGAGCCGTCGAAGCTCGATGAACCTCGACCACCACCGACCACACACGCGTTGTCGTCTTCATCATCGCCGGGGCTGGACCCACGGCCGCGGTCTTCATTCTCATGGCAACACCCAGCGCGGCGACCCACTTCCCCGAACACCCTCACGTAGAGGGTGGCATCGCCGTCGAACTTGAAGTGCAGGGTGCACCGCCGGATCAGACCACGCACGCGGGCAAACATTTGCCAGCCACGGGTCAGGGCCAAGCTCCCGGCTGCAGAGACCTCCAGCAAAGCCCAGGAGGCTCGGCCGCAGCAACCGTCCGCCTAAATCCAGAGGCCGCCCGGGGCGCCAGCCGGAAGCTCACCTAGGAGGAAGTGAGGAAGTTGGAGCTGGGTGCTGGCCGGTTCCGCCGCCCACACAACGAACTCCGGCAGTACCTCTGCTGAGTAGGAGCGCGGCCTAGGGGGTCGCGCGGCCATAGCGAGTCCCCCAGCGGCGGGCGGCCGCCCTTCACCATGCGGAAGATCGCCTCCGCGACCGTGGGGAGCCACCATGGGAGTCGCAGGGTGTTTGCGGGGACGGCCTCGACCGCGCTTGGGTGGAGGAGAGTCAAGCTCCACCTGGCAGGCCTTTCCTTCCTCCGTGGCCGAGAACCTTTTTGGCGGAGCCATGAAGAAAAAGGGGAAGCAAGAAGGGATGGACCGGAAGGGCAGGCGCCGCCCCGTACTTATAGCCAGAGGAGGCCAACCGCCGGCCTCCACGACCACAGGTAATCATGACCCGCTTTGCATGCAGGGACTTGTCAGTTCGCGCAAGTGCCGAGGCGTCATGGGGAAGTGGGGCCGCCCACGTCCAATCAACCGCCACGCGGCGCCCAAGGCCGCAGGCTGTTAGGGCCTGCGGCGCTTCGCACTTGCCACTTCGCTTCTCTGCTCAGCCAAGTCCGGGCGCGCCTTGGGCCAGGGGGCTACTGTCGGTGTTCTGGGAACGGGGGTCCCCATACTTGCCTGCCTGCGGCCCGCGGCGTGGCTCAAGGGGCGGCCCAGCACGGCCCATCTTCATCAGCACAAGCTCAAGACCCTCGCGAGGGGCTAAGCCTCACGGGGTGAACGACAAGGAGCCTCCTCAGGCACGGCCTCGTCAGGCTAGCTTGTGAGGAGGCGGAGAGATCAAGGCGGGGTACCTCACGAGGTGCCCATGATGCAAGCCATGACGACCAAGGGCGCCAGACGGGTGCCATCCCGCGCAGTGTCCTCCTTTCCTCTTTGGTGCAAAGGGAGCAAGCGCGGGCGAGAGCATCAAGCAAAGGCACCCATTTCAGTGCAACAAGACCAAGACCGTCGCAGCGGCAGGAAGGAGGTCATGGTGGAGCCTAGGAAGGCGTCATCGTCAGAGCCTTTGACAGGCGAGGACCAACTTTAGTCAGGATAAGTGTACTATATGTTCCCCTTCAAAATGGCCAATTGTTGGCACCCTTCCCGCTCAATATTTGGGAAGAGGCCCAGGGCCTTTGCCTATAAATAGGACTAGCCACCACAAGGTAGAGGCATCCTATTATCACCAGGAAACCAGTAGAAGGAGCGACTGAACCCCCCTAATAGTTCATCACGCCAGCCAAGAATAGACCCTCGCAAGGCTGCTCTTCCTTGTATTGTTCATCATTAGCCCAAGAGGCAATCCACCACACCACACACTGGAGTAGGGTATTACACCACAATGGTGGCCTGAACCAGTATAAACTCTGTGTCTCTTGTGTTGTTCCTTTGATTGCTTAGAATAGCAAGGCGGTGAGGTGCAGGTAGGTGGTGGGTGAAATCTCCGCGCGCACCCCAGTGTTCGAATCTTGAGGGTCTGTCGGAACTCGAAATCCGACAGGGGCTCTCTCCCCCTCTCTCCCGGTGGCGTCGGGCCATCATCGTGACGGTGGTCTACACCAACAACTTCGCCGCCATCATCACCAACTCTCTCCCCCTCTATGCAGCAGTGTAAGACCTCTTCTCTCCGTTGTAATATCTACATAAACATGGAGCTCAATGCTATATATTATTATCCAATGATATTTAGCTATCCTATGATGTTTGAGTAGATCCATTTTGTCCTATGGGTTGATTGATGATCATGATTGGTTTGAGTTGTACATTTTGTTATTGGTGCTATCTGATGGTGCTCTCCATGTTGCGCAAGCGTGAAGGATCCCCGTTGTAGGGTGTGGCAATATGTTCATGATTCGCTTATGGTGGGTTGCTAGAGTGACATAAGCTTAAACCCGACTAAGGGGGTTGTTGCATATGGGAGTAAAGAAGACTTGATACTTTAATGCTATGGTTGGGTTTTCCCTTAATGATCTTTAGTAGTTGCACATGCTTGCTACAGTTTCAATCATAAGTGCAATATGATCCAAGTAGAGAAAGTATGTTAACTTATGCCTCTTCCTCATATAAAATTGCAATAATGATTACCTGTCTAGTTATTGATTGCCTAGGGACAAATATCTTTCTTCTGACAAAAATCTCTCTACTAAAACTAACTTAATTGTTTCTTTATCTAAACAACCACTAGCTTTTATTTACGTGTTCTTTATTATCTTGCAAACCTATCCTTTTACACCTACAAAGTACTTCTAGTTTCATACTTGTTCTACGTAAAGCAAACGTAAAGTGTGTGTAGAGTTGTATCGGTGGTCAATAGAAATTGAGGGAATATTTGTTCTACCTTTAGCTCCTCGTTGGGTTCAACACTCTTACTTATCGAGAAAGCCTACAATTGTTCCCCTATACTTGTGGGTTATCAAGTCTTTTTCTGGCGCCGTTGCCGCCGAACAATAGCGTGGGGTGATTATTCTCGTGTGTGCTTGTTTGATTTGTCACTAAGTAGATTTTATTTTGTGTTCTAATTTGTTCTCTATCTTTAGTTATGGATATGGAACACGAAATAACAAAAAAGTTAGGTGTCCTTGCTACTCATGGAGATGGGGAACCTCCTAAAACCCTCGATGCTCGTTATGTGAAAATACTAAACACTACTTTGATAATCCTAAGAAAACCCCATTCAACTTGATAATGGTAGACACGTTGGATCAACATGAATACTTTAGGGATTATCGCTTGACTCAAAAAGGGAAACTCTTATGGGATCAAATTGAAATGTTGCATTGGTATGCTTGGAATATTTTCTTGAGATATGATTATGCTTGTTGCTCTAGGATGAAGGCTCCATACCTTCCCTTTTCATGTAAATTTAGTGATAATGAAACCTTGGCTCCTTATGTTAATGGTATATATGATTACTATGATGTGGAGCAAATAGAAGAGTTTGTTGCTTTTAAGGGTGCTTATCAAATTGATTCTTTGTTTGAAAAGTGTGAAAATTATGATGATGTTGTTTACATACCTCAAAATTATGCTATACTTAAATATTGCTATGAGAATTATGAATATAATGCTGATATTAATGAATTTATTGAGAAAGTCTTAGTTGTCCAAGAAGAGACTAATATTTTGCAGGAAACTATGGAAGAAGAAACCGATGACACTGTGAGCTCACTGGATGAAAAAGATGACAAGGAGAGCGAAGAACAAAAGGAGGAAGAGCGGATTAGCTACCCGTGCCCACCTTCTAATGAGAGTAACTCTGCCATTCCTGCATTGTTTAATTTCCCTTCGTGCTTACCGAAGGATGAATGCTATGATAATTGCTATGATCCCTTGGATTTGTTTGAAATATCTCTTTTTGATGAAATTTATGCTTGCTATGCTTGTGGCCATGATGCAATATGAATTATGCTTATGGAGATGAACTTGCTATAGTTCCTTATGTTAAGAATGAAATTGTTGCTATTGCACCCATACGTGATAGTCCTATTATCTTTCTGATTTCTCCCAACTACACTATATCAGAGAAATTTGCGCTTATTAAGGATTATATTGATGAGTTGCATTCACTATTACACATGATGATTTTTATAGATATAATATGCATGTGCTTGTTGCTCCTACTTGCAATTATTATGAGAGAGGAACTACATCTCCACCCCTCTATGTTTCCAATACAATAAAATTGCAAGAAACTATTTATGCTATGTATCGGCCTTTACTGTGTGTGCATGAATTGTTCTTTTATGACATGCCAATGCATAGGGAGAGAGTAAGACTTCATTTTTTCCATCAGATATGTTTCTTTGTGCTCAATACTAAAATAAAAATCATTGTTAATTATGGCTTCGATATACCTTGGGATCCGGGTGGATCCATTACTTGAGCACTATATGCCTAGCTTAATGGCTTTAAAGAAACCGCTGCCAGGGAGACAACCCAGAAGTTTCAAAGAGTCACTTTATTCTGTTATGTGCTTTTAAAAAGTTTAAAAATAAAAAATATAGAGGGGAACCTAAAAAAATTTGAAAAGAAAAGTGAAAGTAAGGAAGACAAGCGTTGTTGAAGTGGGGGAGCTCCTTGAACTTTGTTCATGCCCATGGAAACTTTACAAATCTTGAATTACAGAAACTTCAACAAAGATTGCTTGTTTGGTTTGTGCCAAGGTTTGCCTTTAGGATGATTAGATTGCTTGTTTGGTTTGTGCAGTGCAAAAATAGAAACTTTGGTTGTAGTACGTGAATTTACATTTTTTTTACTGGAACGTCAAAAGTTTCTGAAATTTTTACATGGTGCTGCTCTGCATTTTTTTATCCTAATTTTTCAGAATTTTTGGAGGTACAGAAGTATGGTCAATGTTCATATTTCTACACACTGTTCTGTTTTTGACAGATTCTGTTTTAATACATTGTTTTGCGTGTTTTGATGAATCTATGGATTGTATCTATGGTATAAGCTGTAGTGAACTTAAGAGTATAGTAGTTATAATGCAAAAATAAAATATGAACGGGTTTGCACCAGTACTTAAAGTGGTGATTTGCTTTATTATACTAACGGATCTCACGAGGGTTTTGTTAAGTTTTGTGTGATTGAAGTTTTCAAGTTTTGGGTGAGATCACGACGGATGAAGGAATAAGGAGTGGCAAGAGCCTAAGCTTGCGGATGCCCGAGGCATCCCAAGGTAATATTCAAGGACTCCCAAGCAAATAAGCTTGGGGATGCCCCGGAAGGCATCCCCTCTTTCTTCTAACGACCATCGATAATTTACTTGGAGCTATATTTTTTTCGTCGCATGATATGCACAAATTCTTGGAGCGGCATGTGCTTTTTATTTTTATTTTAATAATGCACCATGCTGGTATGAGATAGTCCTTGGTTGATTTATAGAATGCTCTTTGCACTTCACTTATATCTTTTGAGTATGGCTTTATAGAATGCTACATGTGCTTCACTTATATCATTTGAAGTTTGGATTGCCTATTTCTCTACACATAGAAAATCGCCATTTCTAGAATGCTCTTTTGCTTCACTTATATTTGTTAGTGTTGGGGAACGTAGCATGCAATTTCAAAAAAATTCCTACGCTCACGCAAGATCTATCTAGGAGATGCATAGCAATGAGAGGGGGAGAGTGTGTCTACCTACCCTCGTAAACCGAAAGCGGAAGCGTTTATCACGCGGTTGATGTAGTCGTACTCTTCGTGATCCGATCACGATCCAACCAATCTAGTGCCGAACGGACGGCACCTCCGAGTTTATCACATGTGCGGCTCGATGATGTCTCCTCCTTCTTGATACACCAAGAGGGAGAAGAGAAGTAGATGGGATCACAACCAACACAATGGCATGGTGGTGATGGTGGTGGTGGAGCACCGATAGCGCTTCGCTAAGCGTCGTCGGGACAAGACGGTGGAACTACGGAGTAACGGGAGAGAGAGGGGCGCCATGAGCTTGGTGTATCCTCTTGGGGCACCCCTCCCCTCTAAATATAGGTGGATGGGTGTGGTAAACAGCCCCTCCAAGTCCTAGGGCGCAGCTAAGGGGGAGAGGACTTGGACTCCAAGTCCAATCCTATTCCTACTAGGACTCCTTCCTTTTTTGCCTTCCCTAGCCATATGGGCTTTTCAAGACTTGGTGCACCTAGCCCAATAAGGCCAGGGCACCTTCCCGCATCCCATTCTAGCCCTTGGGTCGTGTTGAACCCACTTGGGGACTTCCAGACCCCTCCGGAATCCTCTGGAACCTTCTGGAAGCTTCTCGATACAATACCGAAAAAACTGGACCTTTTTCCGGAACCCAAAATATGACTTCCCATATATAAATCTTTACCTCTCGACCATTCCGATACTCCTCGTGACGTCCGGGATCTCATCTAGGACTCCGAACAATATTTTTTTACCACTCATCAAATATCCCAATACTACTCTAGCATCAACAAACATTAAGCGTGCGACCCTACAGGTTCAGGAATTATGTAGTCATGACTAAGTGTCGGGGTTGGGTGCGACATATGCCAATGGATGGCTTATCATGGTGGGGCGAGTAGAACATCACCGGTGCCTGGAAGCGGGATAAGGCGTAGACAAGAACGCCGGCGCACTTTACCCAGGTTCAGGGCTCTTCTAGGAGATAACACCCCTAGTCCTGCTCTGCGGGGTCTCCGCATGATCACTAAGGCACAAGTGATACAAAGGTGCTCCTTGAGCTGTGTGCTAGAGGTAGAAGGAGGCAAGGCTAGCTCTCTTCCTCTTTAGGGTAGTGGCTAGTTCTAATGGAGTGGGAACCCTTTGCATGGGTGCCCCGGGGGGTTTATATAGGCCTACCCCCCATGGGTACAATGGTAATCTGGCCGGGTGCTGGACCCGGTTGTCAGTGCCTCTGGTCACCGGCTTCTCCGCCGGCCGCTGGGGCCCGCCTCCTGGTGGGCCCTGCCGACTGGTCCGATACGGAGCCGACAGGCCGCTCCCGCCGTTGGCGGGTCTGGTTGGTGGTTGTTCACTATAGCCGTGCTGCTAATGATGCAGGCTTGGTCGGCTGATTGTGGCTACAGTCCCGCCGCCTGGTGGGAGATCACTATAGCCACACCATGTCTTATCTGGTTGATGGCGCACGGGACCCGAGGGAGGAGCTGGCCACCTAACGGAGGCCGGCCTCCCTCAGGTCTGGCTGGTCTGGCTTCCGCTGTCTTCCGGGCTCTCGCTGCCTAGTAGGGCCCGCCACCTGTAGGCCGTACTGACAGGGCATCGAGGGGAACAAGACTGTGCCTGTTAGGAGTGACGTTGGGGGAGGAGTGGCTATAGTGCCGCGCCAGGCGGAGATCTCCGCCGATACGAGGCACTATAGCCATGCCAAGCCCAAGATTCGGGGGTGAGGGACTACACTGTAGTTGTTGGAAATATGCCCTAGAGGCAATAATAAATTAGTTATTATTATATTTCCTTTTTCATGATAATCGTTCAGTATCCATGATATAATTGTATTGATAGGAAACTCGGATACATGTGTGGTTACATAGACAACACCATGTCCCTAGTAAGCCTCTAGTTGACTAGCTCGTTGATCAATAGATGGTTACGGTTTCCTGACCATGGACATTGGATGTCATTGATAACTGGATCACATCATTAGGAGAATGATGTGATGGACAAGACCCAATCCTAAGCCTAGCACAAAGATCGTGTAGTTCGTATGCTAAAGCTTTTCTAATATCAAGTATCATTTCCTTAGACCATGAGGTTGTGCAACTCCCGGATACTGTAGGAATGCTTTGGGTGTACCAAATGTCGCAACGTAACTGGGTGGCTATAAAGGTGCACTACGGGTATCTCCGAAAGTGTTTGTTGGGTTGGCACGAATCGAGACTGGGATTTGTCACTCCGTGTGACGGAGAGGTATCTCTGGGCCCAATCGGTAGGACATCATCATAATGTGCACAATGTGACCAAGAGGTTGATCACGGGATGATGTGATACGGAACGAGTAAAGAGACTTACCGGTAACGAGATTGAACAAGGTATCGGAATACCGACGATCGAATCTCGGGCAAGTACAATACCGCTAGACAAAGGGAATTGAATACGGGATTGATTGAATCCTCGATATCGTGGTTCATCCGATGAGATCATCGTGGAACATGTGGGAGCCAACATGGGTATCCAGATCTCGCTGTTGGTTATTGATCGGAGAACGTCTCGGTCATGTCTGCGTGTCTCCCGAACCCGTAGGGTCTACACACTTAAGGTTCAATGATGCTAGGGTTATAGGGAATAGATATACGTGGTTATCGAATGTTGTTCGGAGTCCCGTATGAGATCCCGGACGTCACGAGGAGTTCCGGAATGCTCCGGAGGTAAAGATTTATATATGGGAAGTCCTATTTTGGTCACTGAAAAAGTTTTGGGTGTTACCGGTAATGTACCGGGACCACCGGGAGGGTCCCGAGGGTCCACCAAGTGGGGCCACCGGCCCCAGAGGGCTGCATGGGCCAAGTGAGGGAGGGGAACAGCCCCAGGTGGGCTGGTGCACCCCCCCCCCAACCAGGGCCCAAGGCGCCTAGGGTTTGGGGAGGGGGCGCCTCCACCTTGCTTGGGGGGCAAGTTTCCCCCTCTCCCCCCCTTGGCCGCCACCCTAGATGGGTTTTGGGGCTGCCGCACCCCTTGGGGTGGGCACCCTAGAGGAGGCGCAGCCCCCTCCCTCATGGGCTGAAAACACATGAGTTTTCTCCTCTCCAGGCGCAGCCCTACCTCTCTCCCTCCTCGTCTCTCGCGGTGCTTGGCGAAGCCCTTCTGGAATACCACGCTCCTCCATCACCACCACGCCGTTGTGCTGCTGTTGGACGGAGTCTTACCCAACCTCTCCCTCTCTCCTTGCTGGATCAAGGCATGGGAGACGTCACCGGGCTGCACGTGTGTTGAACGTGGAGGTGTCGTCCGTTCGGCACTAGGATCTCCGGTGATTTGGATCACGACGAGTACGACTCCTTCAACCCCGTTCACTTGAACGCTTCTGCTTAGCGATCTACAAGGGTATGTAGATGCACTCTCCTATCTCTCATTGCTAGTCTCTCCATAGATATATCTTGGTGACTCATAGGAAAATTTTGAATTTCTGCTACGTTCCCCATCAGTAGCCTCACCCTATCTTGTCCTCTTGATGAGGGCACAGACTCTAAGGGCACCGGGCGGCCGCCTGCCAGGAGCCGGCCGGTCTTGGAGCCGTCTGCTGGTGCGTGGCCGTCTTCGGGTAGCCGGTTGTTAAGCCAGCCGGCCACCAGAAGGCGGCGCTTCAATATGAAGTCTCATGGGGTGAAGCCGGCCCAAAGTCTTGAAAGACTCAGGGCCTCGAGTGAGGCTACCCATGGCCCATTACTCCGACAGTAGTCCCCTAAGCTGGTGAGGCACTGCGGCTGAAGGGTCGTGAAGTCTCAGCAGCTTCCCCTCTCACCGAACTCTGAGGGAATGTTTGACCTACCTTGTGGCGCGCCGACTGCTGGAGTTGGTTTGACAAGGCGGGATCATCTGCCAATTTCGAACATCAAAGAGGGAAACAGGTGGCGTGCCTGCTAAGCTTCCCAATCCTGCCGCCTGCCACAAGCACGCCACATGGCACGCGTCAACCCAGCCAGCCTGCCATCCCACACTCTGATGGGACGTGACAGTGGGTCGGGCCCGCCACTATCGGGCCTCAGCACGCGGGCGGATCCGCTACGGCCGGAGTGGTCAGTTGCGATCCCCGTGGGCGTCGTGGCGCAGTAACTCCACGCAGTAATTCGGGGGGTCGGGGGGTCGTGGCCGCAGTTAATCCCATGTTCCCACGCCCCGCCCCCTCGGCTTCGCAGCCCGAGGGCTATAAGTAGGGGGGAGGCAGGGTAGTGGCGGAGCACGCGCGCCCTCCTCCCCACACTCTCTTCTTCCTCTCTCTCTCTCCCTCGGTTGCCGCTACTTAGAGCTCGTCATAGCACCGCCGTAGTTTGCCGCCGATGTGCTTCTTCTCCCCACGCAGCTTTGCTCGAAGCCATGGCGCGCGAGAAGGGCGGTGACTGGGATGGCTCGACGGTGATCGAGGATCACCTCACCTTCCTCCGAAACACGTGTCGGATGCCCAACGCGGATTTCGTCAAGGTGCGGGTGCCGCCGTCGAAGGAGATCTCGCCGGTGCCGCAGGGGAATGAGCGGGTCATTTTCCTCTCGCACTTCCTCTGCGGCTTCGGCCTCCTGGCGAGCGACATTCTCCGCTCGTTCGTGGACTTCAACCACCTCCAGCCGCATCACTTGACGCCCAACACCGTGACGCTGCTCTCCACCTTCGTCACGGCGTGTGAGGGCTACCTCGGCATCCTCCCCACAATCTAGCTGTGGGGAGCCTTCTTCTATGGCAAGCTGGGCACCTCCGCTAAGGAGACAGCGGCCGAGTGCGGCGGCTTCGTCGCCATGCTCCGGCCTGCGAAGAAGAAATCCTTCCCAGTCATCAAGCTGTCACAGTCGGTGAAACTGTGGCAGCAATCTTACTTCTACGTCGAGAACGTCGACCCGGCAGTAGACTTCATCAACCTGCCGGCCTATGAGGCTGGGCCCCCGGTCGGGCTTCGGCCCAACTTGGGCTTCAAGCCGAAGCCAATGTCGGCGGACGTGGCTGCATCCATCAGCCGGCTCCGGGTGCTCCAGGAGTCGGATGGTCTCGTGGCATCCGACCTCCTCATCACCTTTGTCGAGCGCCGGGTTCTCCCGCTCCAAGGCCGCCCTCACATGATCTGGCGGATGAGAGGGCACCGCGACCCGAGCAGGATGTGCACAAAGGAGATGTCGACTGCTGAGGTAGCAAGGATGGTGAACAAGATCTCTGACCTCAAGGTGTCGAAGGGAGCTTCGCGACTCAGGAAGCGGCCGTACTCCCGCGACAACCAGCCGCTTGCCGTAAGTCTCTTGATTCCTTCTTTTTGCTTCTGGTTTTAGCCTTGTTCCTGGTGTGAGACAATTCCTTCTCCGGAGTGTAGATTTATATGTCTGCGGTGACGGCCGTCGTCGTGGGGCCGGGTGGTGACTACCTGCCGGACCGGGAGGTGAACGATGAGGACGACCCTGACTTGGGGGCGGCCGCCTTGGAGGACAATGCTGCAGGTGGCGGCGACGAAGCAGGCGGCTCCGAAGAGGGCAGCAGCGTGGAGACCTAGCCCGACGACGACGATGACGAAGACGAGCCATGCCCCTCCCGGAGCACCGCTAACACCGAAGCAGGCCCCTCTGTCGGGCCGCCCGCTCGAGGCGGCAAGCGCAAGCGGAAGCAGGGCGTCGCCCTGTTCGGTAGCGCGCCAAAGAAGCCCAAGAACCCGACCGCGGCGACCAGGCGAAAAGAGGCCGTGGCGAAGGTGGCCAAGTTCCAGAGGAAGCCGAAGGTGCCGCCCATGGTGTCAGTGTAGGTATTCCTTTTTTCGCTTCTACTTCCTTGCCAATCTGGACTAAATTTTTCTTTGTCCTGCCTCCTTATCTCAGGGCCCCGCTTGCCCTCAAGAAGTTGGCCGCCGCCTCGGTCATCAGGTCGGCAGAGACCTCCGCCACCACCCAGCGAATCGATCCGGCCGCCGACCTCCGGGAGGCGCAGGAGCAAAACGCGCAGGAAGTGCGTGAGGAACAGGAAGCCGACCGCCTGGCGAAGGCGAAGGCTGACAAGGCGGCAGCGTTTCTTCGGCGAGGAAGCTGGCGCAGGCGGAGACTGATGCCGCAGCGAAGGAGCGGCTCATAGAGGCCGCGCGCCGCCAGGTGCCGCTGCTCGTGACTCTCCTGAACACCGCGCCGCCACCACCAGAATTTGTGGCGACGACTGGGGGAGCCGGCGACAAGCAGCCAGTCATGAAGAGGGAGGGCACCGGCATGGCCATGCCGGACATCATCGTGCCGCCACCACCGCCGACCAGCGGAGTGCAAGATGGGCAGCCGGTCGCCCCGCCGGTGCCACCAGCCGGGAATGAGGTGGCGACAGACCTAACTCCTGAGGTCCACACACCGGTGTGCCGTCGTCTTTCGAAGGCGGCTTCGGCACCGCGGCCGCTGGACGCCGGTGCCGCGAGCTCATCGGTCCCTGACATCGAGGCAACCAGCGCCGTGCCCGCCGGCTAGGTACGCGGAGGCGGGACGGGAGCCCTGAACCAGGCGGCCCTTGACGTCCAGGCCAAGCTCCGAGCTAAAGCCGAGGCCCTCAAGCGATGCAACGAGGACTTCCTAGATTCGCGGGCAGCCATCCGAGTAAGTTTCTTATTTCTCTTTTATTTTTGGTCTTCTTTCTTCCTTCATGGGGGCGCGCTGGCGCACTCATTGGGTGTAGTCCCCAAGTTTTGGGCCAGCTGCTGAGCAGACGGTCCGGAATTTTGTAGGATTATCACAATCTTCGCGTGGCCACCTTCAACTCCGGAGTCCGGGAGCTGGAGAAGCAGACCGCCCACTTATCCGAGAGTCGTAGTAAGTTTTGACTTTCTTCCTACGCGGGGGTGCGCTGGCGCACCCGTGGGCTGTAGTCCCCGAGATTCAGGCTGACTACTGAGCAGTCGGGCCAGATCTCCTCGGCAACTGTGTCCCTTCTTTGTTGGTTGATTGACGTTCTTGTCTTCTTTCCTTTTTTGCAGAGGCCAACGCCGCCTTGCAGCAGCAGCTGGGCGAAGCCAACACCGCCCAGCGAGGCAAGGAGGTGGAGTGCAGCAAGCTGGCTGAGGAGCGTGACCGGCTGGTCACTCAGCTCGCGGAGCAGTCAGAGGCCCTCAAGACGGCTCAGAGGGAGGCGAAGGCGAAGGAGACCAACCTCCTTGCTGAGTTCGAGATCGAGCGCTCCGCCTGGGCAGACAAGGAGGCGCAGATAACCACCTGCTTCAGCAGCATTGAAGACTTGGTCGACGGTAAGCCTCTTTTTCTTTTCTTTCTTGCTTTGAGTCACCGGCCTTTATCTAGGCCGACTTCTAGCTTCTGACCTTTGGCTTTTCTTGCCCCTCGTTCGTACATACTTCTTCCCCGGCCACTCCGTTGCCGCGAACCAGCTCGTCGAGGCTCAATGCGATGAACGGAGGGCAGAAGGCATGCAAATTGCCACCGACACCCCCCGGACCCTCAATGAGCAGCTCCTCGGCATCCAGGCCCGCCTTCGGCCTGCCCATCAGATGTTGCGCCGCCTTCGGCCTGCCCATCAGATGTTGTGACGCCTTCAGCGCGATGAGCCCAGGCGATCTCCGCCCTCTGGCTAGGCGTGCAGGCTCCGCACACTCCCAGTCGA
Organism: Triticum aestivum; assembly: GCF_018294505.1. Classification (NCBI taxonomy): domain Eukaryota; kingdom Viridiplantae; phylum Streptophyta; class Magnoliopsida; order Poales; family Poaceae; genus Triticum; species Triticum aestivum. The sequence goes on along the minus strand of NC_057804.1, from coordinate 136,074,914 downwards.
ACTGCCGACTGGCTGGAGGTGACGACCGGCCGCCCGAAGGCCTGGAAGGGCTCTGTGGCCCGGGCTGGGGCGCGCCGAGCCCTGGAGTCCGTCAAGGCGTGGTACCCTGGGCTGGATCTAGCCCAGCTGACCACGTTTCGACTGGAGGTGCGGGAGGAGCTGGTTGCGGTGGAGGCCAAACTTGTCAACAGGGTAGCAGCGATCGCCAACTATACTGACACCAGCGTCTTCATCCCGGAAGTGGTTGAAGAGGGCACCGAAGTGCCGCTGGAGTGGCTCGGGCTGAACCCGGAGGACAGCAAGGACTCGGCTGAGGTGATCGACTCCAGCAATGAAGGAGAGGAGGAGGAGGAGGAGGAAAGTGAGGAGGACGCGCCAGAGGTCAGGGCAGATAGCCATCCTCATCCTGACCGGGCCTCGAGCAACGACCCGCGCTCCAAAGCATCGACTGCTGCTGGAGGCGGCTAGGCGGAGACCGACCAGCCGCCCATTCAACCGATGGACGCCGCGACTCTGCCGTCCAGCCATCCTCTGCCCCAACTGGTGCCGCCAACCATGCCGACCAGCCGGATCCCTCTACTGCACCGACCGGCACCGCCGACTCCACGGTCCAACTGGATCCTTCCGTGGCCCCTTAGGGTGTTGTCTTTTTCTTTTTCTGCTCACTAGTCTGGACAAACTTTGATTAAATTTGCACAATTCCACCCGCGGGGTGTATATCAAACTCTGTTGAATGCTTGGCCAGTGGACCTTTATCTATGTAAATATTTTGTCGCAATTCATGCTTTGCTTTGCCGCCATCTGACTTTCTTGCTTTATGCTCCTTGCTTTTTCCTTTGCTGCCCTCCCTTGGCTATACTCTTGCCAGTCAAACAACCGCTCTGCAGACTGTGGCTGGGTCGAGTACTTAGCTATTTGTGGGAGGGCAAGTACTTAGCCGTTTGGAGTGTTGGAAAGGCGAGCAGAAGCCAGCTGACTGGCTGCTCGGCAGCCGGCCGAAAAGGTGGGAGGCCGGCCTCAGCTATATGCGTACTTTCCTTAGCCATTTTTCATGTGGGCATTGTTTTGCAACCCCTGCCCGCCGTACAGTCCCTCTGCAAACTATGGCTTCTGACAGGGGAAGTTTTTTGGTGCCGACGCACTACTTGTCCGGCTACAGGAGGCGGCATATAGCAGAAGGCGGCAAGCCTCTGGGCCGACTAGTCGAACCCGGCGCCAAGCGGAATAATAAAACAACACATACTCATAGGCATAACACTTATCATATAGATAAAAGAGGGTAGTCCCCAAGCTCTTCTGGAAGGACCCAGAGTCTTAGTACTTAATACAAAAGGTAGCGTGATACATACTGCTTTCAACTGTAAAATATTCGGAGGAGGTTTGATTCCATGGCCTCGCTGTCTCCTTGCCAGTCATCTCTTTTGCATGCTCTGGGCTTCTGAGCGTCGACCAGGTAGTAGGAACCATTGCCCAGCACTTTGCTGAAGATAAAAGGGCCTTCCCAAGGTGCTGAGAGCTTGTGCTAGCCGGCTGTTCGCTGGATCATCCGGAGCACAAGGTCTCCCTATTGGAAGGATCTTTGCTTCACCTTGCAGTTGTAGTGTCGGTGCAGACTCTGCTGGTAGATGGCGGACCGGCTGAGCACCAGCAGCCGGCCCTCTTCCAGCAAGTAGAGGTTGTCTTCTCGTGCCTCCTTGGCATCCGCCTCGGTGTACATGGTGACTCGCACGGAGTCAAACTCTATGTTCGTCAGGATGACGGCTTCAGCACCGTAGACGAGGAAGAAGGGCGTGAAGCCGGTCGACTTGTTCGGAGTCGTGCACAAGCTCCAAAGGACGGCCGGTAGCTCATCGAGCTAGCAGCCGGCTAAACGCTCAAGAGGCTTGACCAGTCGGGGCTTGATGCCGGACAGAATGAGGCCGTTTGCTTGCTCTACTTGGCCGTTTGACTACGGATGGGCAATGGACGCTAAGTCTAGTCGGATGCCCTGTGTCGCGCAGAAACGTGCCAAGGCTCCTTTGGCAAAGTTTGTGCCGTTGTCGGTGATGATGCTATGTGGTATGCCGTACCGAGTGGTGATGTCAGCGATGAAAGTCACGATAGTCGGCCCATTCAGCCTCTTGATTGGCTTTGCCTCTATCCACTTGGTGAACTTGTCCACAACGAGAAGCAGATGAGTCATGCTGCCACGGGCCGTCTTGAATGGCCCCACCATGTCCAGCCCCCAAACAGCAAAGGGCCAGGCAATGGGAATGGTCTTGAGCGCAGAAGTCGGTAAGTGTGGCTTGGAGTGGAACTTCTGACACCCTTTACACTTCTAGACCAACTCTTTGGTGTCTTCTAGAGTAGTCGGCCAGAAGAAACCATGGCGGAAAGCTTTGGCAACAAGTGACCTTGAAGCCGCGTGGTGACCACATTCGCCTTGGTGGATATCTTTGAGAATTGCTTGACCCTGTTCTGGCTCCATGCAGCGCTGGTACACACTAGTGACACTGCACCGTACCAGTTCTTTGTTGACTATGGTGTAAGTGGCTGCCTGCCGTTGCACTTGTCGGGCTAGAATCTTATCAGCCAGCAGCTCTTTGTTCACTAGAAAGTTGAGGATGGGTTGAGCCCATGATGGTGCTGCTATTTCTCCAACTGCCACGGCTGCAACTTGTACAAGGGCGGTTGGGCCGGGAGGCGGTGGGTTGGGGTCGGCTGCCGCCTGCTGAGTTGAATAAGTCCCCGGGCCGACTGACGTAGCCCCCGGGCTGGGTTCTGAAGTCCTCGGGCTGGGCGCGACGGCTACAGTCCCCGGGCCGCCTGCCGAAGTCCCCGCACCGGCTTCTGGGGCCCTCAAGTCAGATCCGACTGCTTTAGGAGGGGCCAGCACGAAGATGGAGTCGGACTCAGGTGAAGCTTTGACAGACAGCTTAAGGAGGCGTTGTAGGGCGACGCCGGCTAGTATCGCTTGCCGGGTGGAGCCGATCCATGCCAAGGCATCTGCTTGCTCGTTGTCATTTCTTGGCACATGGAGGAACTCGCACCCGTCAAAATATCCACTGAGTTGCTATACGAGGAAGCGGTAGCTTGCCATATTTGCATCCTTGGTGTCCCATTCGCCTGACGACTGCTGGACCACCAAGTCGGAGTCACCATAGCACAGGATCCGATGAATGTCGAGTTCCTTGGCAAGCCAGAGCCCGTGTATGAGTGCCTCATACTCAGCTACATTGTTGGAGGTGGCAAAGTGGATTTGCAGCACATATCTGAGCTTGTCGCCTTTGGGAGAGGTGAGAACGATGTCGGCTCCCAGACCGGTGCATATTTTTTAACCATCAAAATGCATCCGCCAATGGGTAGAGTCTGGCGCTGGCGGCGGGTACTGGGTCTTGGCCCAGTTGACGAGGAAGTCGGCCAGTGCTTGTGACTTGATGGCAGTGCGAGGCTGGTAGTAGATGGTTTAAGGGGCCAGATCAATGGCCCATTTGGCCACTCGGCCTAACGCATCTCGGCTTTCAATGATCTCAGCAAGCGGAGCAGTGCAGACAACAGTTATTGGATGCTCTTGAAAGTAAGGCTTCAACTTCTTGGCGGCAAAGTGCACACCATAGCACATCTTCTGGTAGTGGGGGTAGTTTTTCTTGGAGGCAACAGTACTTCACTCAAGTAATATACCGGCCTATGGACTGGCAATGCTCTGCCCTCCTCCTTGCGTTCTACCACTATGACTGTGCTGACCACCCAACTGATGGCGGCGATGTAGAGGAGCATGGGCTCTTTATCAGTCGGAGCCGCCAAGATAGGTGGTGGTCAACATCTTTTTGAGCTGGAGAAAAGCTCCGTCCGCCTTGTCGTTCCACTCGAAAAAAGTGGTCTTCTTCATGAGTTGGTACAGGAGAAGAGCCTTCTCGCCCAGCCGACTGATGAAACGGTTGATTGATGCCACGCAGCCGGTGAATTTCTGCACGTCCAGCAGTCGGGTGGGCACCTCCATCTTCTCGATGGCCTTGATCTTCACAGGATTGCACTCTATGCCGCGCTCCGAGACCAGAAAGCCGAGGAGCTGGCCGGCTGGTACTCCAAAGACACATTTCTCCGGGTTGAGCTTGATCTGAAATCGGCGCAGGTTCTCAAATGTCTCCTTAAGGTCCTCCAGCAGCGTGCCATGCTTCTCCGTCTTCACCACCACATCATCCACATAAACATGGGTATTTCTGTCGAGTTGTCTAAGGAGACACTTCTGCATGCAATGCTGAAACATGGCGCCAGCATTTCGCAAGCCGAACGTCATGGTTAGGTAGCAGAAGGCTCCAAATGGCGTGATGAAGGCGGTCTTCAGCCTGTCGGCCGGGTTCAGCTTTATCTGATGGTACCCTGAGTACGCATCCAAAAAACTCAACAGCTCGCATCCGGCTGTGGAGTCTATCACTTGGTCAATTCTTGGCAGGGCAAAGGGATCTTTGTGGCAAGCTTTGTTGAGGCTGATATAATCAATACACATACGCCACTGCTTATTCTTCTTCAGCACAAGAACTGGGTTGGCCAACCATTCTGGAAAGAAAACTTCCATGATGAAACTGGCTGCTAGAAGCCGGGCTATCTCTTCTCTGACAACTCTTATCTTCTCTTCCAACAGGCGGCGCAAGGGCTGCCTGACCGGCTTGGCGTTAGGTCGGACATGTAACTTGTGCTCGTCGAAATCCAACAGAACACCCGGCATGTCTTTGGGAGACCATGCAAAGATGTCCCGATTCTCACGGAGGAAATCGACGAGCTCGCTTTCCTATTTGCTGTTAAGGTTTGCACCTATGACTGCGTGCCTCTCCGGGTGCTCCAGGTCCAAGGGTATCTTCTTTGTTTCCTTTGCCGGCTTGGACGAGCCCTCAACTTCCGACTCCCTGGGGAGGGGTGACATTTCCGGCTTCTTGCCTGCCATCACCACAACCCGGTCAAGGAGCCGCTTCTCTGCTGCAATCACAAGGGACTCGGTCACTCGATTGTTGTGTGCGGTGCAGGCGGACGACTTCTTGTAGTCTCCGACTACGGTCAGGATCCCTGAGGGAGTCCTGGATTAGGGGGTGTCCGGATGGCCGGACTATGACCTTTGGCCGGACTCTCGGATTGTGAAGAAACAAGATTGAAGACTTCGTCTCGTGTCCGGATAGGACTTTCCTTGGCGTAGAAGGCAAGCTTGGCGATACGATATGTAGATCTCCTCCCGTTGTAACTGACTCTGTGTAACCCTAACCCTCTCCGGTGTCTATATAAACCGGAGAGTTTTAGTCCATAGGACGAACAACAATCATACCATAGGCTAGCTTCTAGGGTTTAGCCTCTCTGATCTCGTGGTAGATCAACTCTTGTACTACCCATATCATCAATATTAATCAAGCAGGAGTAGGGTTTTACCTCCATCAAGAGGGCCCGAACCTGGGTAAAAACATCGTGTCCCTTGTCTCCTGTTACCATCCGCCTAGACGCACAGTTTGGGACCCCCTACCCGAGAACCGCCGGTTTTGACACCGACATTGGTGCTTTCATTGGGAGTTCCTCTATGTCGTCACCTTTACGCCCGATGGCTTCTCCGATCATCAGCAATGACGCTGTCCAGGGTGAGACCTTTCTCCCCGGACAGATCTTCGTATTCGGCGGCTTTGCACTGCGGGCCAATTCGCTTGGCCATCTGGCGCAGATCGAAAGCTACGCCCCTGGCCATCAGGTCAGATTTGGAAGTTTAAACTATACGGCTGACATCCGCGGAGACTTGATCTTCGACGGATTCGAGCCACAGCTGAGCGCACCGCACTGTCATGATGGGCATGATCTAGCTCTGCCGCCGGACAGTGCCCAGAGCGCCACTCAGGTGTCCGCTCCGACCCTTAGCTCGGAGCCGACTGCACCGGTCGAGGACGGGTGGTTAGACGCCGCCTCGGGGGCTACAATCTCTACGGCGATCGAGCCTCACACCAATCTTTTCCTGCTTGGAGCTCGTGACTCCAAGGTGCCGGACTCCGAATATTCCGCACCCATCCCGATCGAACCCAATTGGGATCTGATCATGGAGTTCACCGCCGCGGACATCTTTCAGCACTCGCCCTTTGGCAACATCCTGAATTCACTAAAGTCTCTTTCTTTATCAGGAGAGCCCTAGCCGGACTATGGTCAGCAAGGTTGGGATGCGGACGATGAAGAAATTCGAAGCCCACCCACCACCCACTTCGTAGCCACTGTCGATGATTTAACCGACATGCTCGACTTTGACTCCGAAGACATCGACGGTATCGACGCCGATGAAGGAGACGACCAAGAACCAGCGCCTATAGGGCACTAGAAAGCCACCTCGTCATATGACATATACATGGTGGACACCCCAAAAGAAGGGAATGGCGATGGAAAAATGGAGGATGGCCCCTCCAAGAAGCAGCCTACGCGCCGACGTCAGCGGCGCCGCTCTAAATCCCGCCACAGCAAAAACGGCGATTCCGGCACCGGAGACAATAACACCCCGAACAGTGTCGAAGACAACCCCCTCCAGCAGCATTCAGCACAGGAGGATGGGGAAACCATCCCTCACGAGAGAGCGGCAGACACAGAGGTCGAGGACGACAATTACATGCCTCCCTCCGGAGACGAGACAAGCCTCGACGACAACCAATTTGTCGTGCCTGAGGATCCCCTCGAACAAGAGCGTTTCAAACGCAGGCTTATGGCCACGGCAAGCAGCCTCAAGAAAACCAGCAGCAGCTTAGAGCTGACCAAGATTTGCTAGCCGACAGATGGACTGAAGTCCTGGCGGCCGGAGAGTACAAACTCGAACGCCCTCCAAGAGCTATCCAAAGCGCAGGCTGCTACCCCAACTACGGGAGGAAGCAACTAAACCTACACCACCAGCGTATGAGGTGGCCGATCGGCCACCCCGTGGACGCAACAGAGAGGCCTTTCAGCCCTCAACTCAAGCCGCACCCCGGCACCGCTCAAAAAGTACCAAGGCACGGGGAAACGCGCGAGACTTGCAAGACATATTGGAGGACAAGGCAAGGTAAACAAGATCGATCTACGGATCGCGTGGGCGCCCCATGACACGTGACGATAACCGTCACGCCGGATATGGCAAATACGGCCAGGCCAAACACAACAGACAAAGCTCATCTGAGCTACGTCATGATATAGCACAGTACAGAGGCGCCGCACACCCACTATGCTTCACAGATGAAGTAATGGATCATCAAATCCCCGAGGGTTTTAAACCCGTAAACATCAAATCATACGATGGCACAACAGATCCTGCAGTATGGATCGAGGATTATCTCCTTCATATCCACATGGCCCGTGGTGATGATCTACACGCTATCAAATACCTCCTGCTCAAGCTTAAAGGACCAGCTCGGCATTGGCTTAACAGCTTGCCAGCAGAGTCAATTGGTTGCTCGGAGGACCTGGAATCCGCATTCCTTGACAACTTCCAGGGCACTTATGTGTGACCACCAGACGCCGATGACCTAAGCCACATAATTCAGCAGCCAGAGGAATCGGCCAGACAATTCTGGACACGGTTCCTAACCAAGAAAAATCAAATAGTCGACTATCCAGACGCAGAGGCCCTTGCAGCCTTCAAACATAACATCCGTGATGAATGGCTTGCCCGGCACCTAGGACAGGAAAAGCCGAAATCCATGGCAGCCCTCATGACACTCATGACCCACTTTTGCGTGGGAGAAGACAGCTGGCTAGCTCGTAGCAATAACATGACCAAGAGCCCTGGTAATTCAGATACCAAGGACAATAATGGCAGGTCGCGTTGCAACAAGCACAAGCGCCGCATTAACGGCGACAATACTGAGGATACGGCAGTTAACGCCGGATTCAGAGGCTCTAAACCCGGTCAGCGGAAAAATCCATTCAAAAGAAATACCCCGGGCCCGTCCAGTTTAGACCGGATACTCGATCGCTCATGCCAGATACACGGCACCCCCGAACAACCAGCCAATCACACCAATAGGGATTGTTGGTGTTCAAGCAGGCAGGCAAGATAAGTGCCAAAAACAGAGACAAGGGGTTGCACAGCAATGACGAGGAGGAGCCCCGGCCACCGAACAATAGAGGATAGAAGGGCTTTCCCCCACAAGTGCGGATGGTGAACATGATATAGCAACCCACATCCCCAAAAGGGAACGAAAGCGTGCGCTCAGGGACGTATATGAGTTAGAGCCAGTCGCCCCAAAATTCAACCCATGGTCCTCCTGCCCGATCACTTTTGATCGAAGGGACCACCCCACTAGCATTCGTCACGGCGGATTTGCCGCATTGGTCCTAGACCCAATCATTGACGGATTTCACCTCACTAGAGTCCTCATGGACGGCGGCAGCAGCCTGAACCTGCTTTACCAGGATACAGTGCGGAAAATGGGCATAGATCCCTCAAGGATTAAACCCACAAAGACGACCTTTAAAGGCGTCATACCAGGTGTAGAGGCCAGTTGTACAGGCTCAGTTACACTCGAAGTGGTCTTCAGATCCCTGGATAATTTCTGAAGCGAGGAGTAAATCTTCGATATAGTCCCGTTCCGCAGTGGCTATCACGCCCTGCTCGGGTGAACCGCATTTGCAAAGTTCAATGCGGTGCCGCACTATGCATATCTTAAGCTCAAGATGCCAGGCCCTCGAGGAGTCATTACGGTCAATGGAAACACCGAACGCTTTCTCCGAACAGAGGAGCACACGGTGGCCCTCGCGGCGGAAGTACAAAGTAGCCTCTCAAGGCAATTCTCAAGTCCTGCTGTTAAGCGTCCGGACACCGTCAAGCGCGCCCGGAGTAGCCTACAACAAGACCGCCTGGCACGTTCCGAGCTAGCATAGCAGTGTGGCCCCAACCCCAACCCTCGCGAGATTGCGAAACTAGTACCACACGTGCATAATTACGCTCTGGAAATACCATGGGCATAAGGGGAGGGGCACAACCAAGGCATGCCCAGAATGCGGCTCAACCGCACTAGGGGCTCCCGATTTTTGTGATTTTCTTTTTTTTTACTTTCAGGACTCCACTATTCGGAAGACCTGTCCGGCAATACAATCGCCGAACACACGATGCAACAGCCAGGGACACAGCAAGCCACGTCGAACGTCCAAGTGGTCTCTATAACGAGCTAAATACCTGTCTTACTTAAAGTCTCGCAGCTTGCCCCTGGAGGGGGACATGTCAAATAATCCCATCTCTTGCCTATCACACTATTTGTATCGTTTTGCTCTCATAGCAGCCCTTTAATAAACAATACATAGCTCTTGTCTATTATTGCGTTCATTTTTTATGTAAATATGTTCAGTTATGACATTATGCAACCGTACACTTTGGTACAGCCAATACACCAGGGGCTTAAGTACCCCAGAATACGGTGTGAGAAGACCGAACACTCTCATGAGTGCAGCACCCCGAACTTATAGCATTATATGCATCAGCTCTGAATCATGTCTTGGGTCAATACTTGGGTTTGCCCGGCTCCCATGTTTTGGTACCTTACGTTCTGCTATGTTGCCTAAGGTAGCGCTGGGAGAACTACTGCGATTGTGCCCCAGTTGAGTTGGGTTAACACCTCAGTAGAGAAAGCTAAAACTGACCGTCATGATAGGGCGAGAGATTGGTCGCTGTTCGAGAGGTTTTTCGAGTCCCTTAAGACTTATGCTGCTTAGAGCGAGGAGCTGGATTTATCGGGCCTAGGCGTGGATAGCGCCCCGAACTTGGTCTTCTGAATACTAGGGGCTTCGCCGAAATTTAAAATTATAGAATTCTATGGCTAAGTGAGAGTGATAAAGCATTATAAGTCTGATTGCCTTGTTCGTTGTGCTGAGCGCCTCCCTCGACGGACCCAAGAATGGGAACAAGAGCGCTCAGGTTTATCCCGAACACCCCAGCACTCGTGGCATGGGGGTAGAAGCCGATGACTTGCATCTCTCAGATTTAATAAACGGCCGCACAGAAGGTAATATTTTTGGAAGTGCTGGTTATCGACTAGAGGGGGGTGAATAGGCGATTTTTATGAAAGTCTTCAAAACATGGAAGTTTCGAAGACAAACAATAGAAACAACCTAATTGATATGCAGCGGAAGATAAACTACAACAAGCAAGCCATAGTCAAGTATGCGATAGCGTTAACGTACGAAGACTAATAGCAGCTAGGTAGTAGGATCAGGATGGAAGATAGTATGAAGCCAATCAACAATAGTAGTCAAGCAATGAAGTCAATCAGATAAGATAGATAAGCAATGACTTCACGAAGACAAACTCAAGGTAAAGGAGGGAAGAGATAGAACCAGTTGCTTGTTGAAGACACAGGATTTGTTGGACCAGTTCCAGTTGTTGTGACAACTGTATGTCTGGTTAGGGAGGCTGAGATTCAACTCAGAAGACCGTGTCTTCACCTTATTCCCCTTGAGCTAAGGTCACTTAGTCCTCGCCCAATCACTCTGGTAAGTCTTCAAGGTAGACTTCCAAACCTTCACAGACTTCGTTCACCCGGCAATCCACAATGACTCTTGGATGCTCAGAACGTGACGCATAACCGGCTGGAGGATACACAGTCCTCAAGTGTAATAAGTCTTCAGGTCACATAGACAGAAAGACTTTAGTGATGCCTAACACTCTTTGGCTCTGGGTGTTTGGGCTTTGTCCTCGCAAGGATTTCTCTCTCTCAAATGCTTCGAGGTGGGTTGCTCTCAAACAACAAAAGCCGTATATTAATTCTGAGTAGCCGCCAATTTATGGTGTAGGGGGTGGGCTATTTATAGCCACTAGGCAACCCGACCTGATTTGTCCGAAATGACCCTGGGTCACTAAGGAACTCACACGTGTTCCAACGGTCAGATTTCAAACACACACAGCAACTTTACTTGGGCTACAAGCAAAGCTGACTCATCCAACTCTGGATAAGATTTGCTCTCATTGTCTTCGCTCGAAGACATAGGATTTGGGTTGAGCATCACTTCAGTCACTCTGACTTAGTTCACTTGGACCCCACTTAACAGTACGGTGGTTCCTATGACTCAACAAAGAAGAAAAGGAAACAACGAAACCGCACAGTCTTCGTGCTCCATAGTCTTCACGCAATGTCTTCTCATGTCATAGTCTTCAATATGAATATCTTCTCATACCACCATTGTCGTCAATGTCTTCATACATTTTTAGGGGTCATCTCCGGTAGGTAAACCGAATCAATGAGGGACACTACCTGCGTTATCCTGCAATTCTCACAAACGCATTAGTCCCTCAACCAACTTTGTCGTCAATACTCCAAAACCAACTAGGGGTGGCACTAGATGCACTTACAATCTCCCCCTTTTTGGTGATTGATGACAAACTGGTTGAAGTTTTCAATGGGGATAAAGTATGTGAAATTGTAAAGGATAGGAATTTGTCTTCATAAGTAGCAAGGGCTCCCCCTGAAGATGTGCATATAAATAATTTTGCTTTTGGAATGCAAATGCAAATGGCAGGTTGTACTTGTGGAGGTCCACTTCAACTTATGAAGACAATTCATCATGCATGAAATGATATAGCATATAGGATGACATGCATAATGAAAAATGGACGTCTGCAGGATGATCTAAGTGCGGAAGTTATCATCGCACATGGAAATGCAAATAAGTAGCAGACGACCATCAAGTTTAAGTGTTACAAATCAGAGAACCAAATGTTTCAAAGCGCAAGAGTTGTAAGCACGAGGCAAAATATAACGCAACCGCCCATATGAACCCGCTTGAAGACTATCAACTCATACGCTTCTCCCCCTTTTGTCAGTAATGACCAAAAAGGTTTGAAGACATAGAGCATCTACTCGTCTTCTTGATGAGTAGGTGAAGCAGCAGGGTTGTTGTCGTTGGGTGGCGGTGCAGATGAACTTGGTGCAGTGTCGATGCGCGCAGTAGTAGTAGGAGGTGGTGAAGTAGCATCATCTTCATCATTGATCACTCTGGCATTTACCGTTGCCGCGGAGGAAGAATATTCAGAGTCTTCAAGAGATGGAGTTCATTGTAAGACAACATTCCGTGGAGGAGTTTAGTCAAACTGAAATCTTTCATTGAAGCCATCGTCTTGAAGATCTACTTCGGCACTAAGCAGGGTCAAACTCTTCCATGATCGCCGGCAAGTTTCGTGAGCAACAAAGGCATCCACCAAGAGGCTTTGCATCTGTCTCTTGAGCCCAAAGTGATGTTTATCCTGTTTCTGATGAAGGGCCACAAGAAGTTCTCGATCATTGAGAACGCGAGAATGCTTCCGAGGCCTTTGGGCAATGGTGCTTTCAGTGGCTTCAGTAGGTGCTCGATGAGGCAGACGAGTATTTCCAGCCAATGGATAGATTCGTGTAGCTGCTTGAACACCTTCAATGGGTTGAGTGAAGCTTTGGTGCTCGGCATTCTGAAGACAAAGAGGCTTCTTGGCAGGGTCAGGATATATAGCTTCAACTGACATATCAACCTCAGGTAGAAAAATCACATGATTGCGAGCAGAAGGTTGATAGTTGACAGTAGAGTGTCGCTTTATGAGGCGCATGACCCATGGAGCATAAAACTTCAGACCAAAAAGATCAGAGCCGGAGGCAGCAAGTTGTCTGATGAAGAAATCTTGTGCATTGAAGCTGATGCCATTGAAAATGTAGAAGACCAAAGTCTTCATAGCTCCTTCAAGCTTTGCCGCTGATGAATGTCCTTTGATAGGCCATAGAGTCCGCCTGATGATGTGATATATGGTGCGTGGCAGATACTCAAGGTCTTCAACAAAGAACTATGTTGGATATTCAGCGTCACGGGGCAAAGGCTTCATCATGCTCAGCATCTGACTCATATTGGGTTCAGGCCTATGAAAGATGCTTTCCAGGGCATTGCGATGATGTTGACAGCCAGGTTCATAGAGTTCTCCGGGAGTGGACAGGCCTGTAAGCTCGATGATATCCATAGCTTTGGCTTCATGATGAACGTTTCTGGTCATCCACTCGAGAACCCAAGTCTTCGTATCTCTCTTGTAGCCGCGAATGTGCAGTGTGGCATAGAATTGAAGCAATAGTTCTTCATTCCAGTGTTCTTTATCTGTGACAAAACTGAGCAGCCCAGCATCACAAAAGCAGTCAAGTGCTTCTTCTAACCAGGGGAGTCCAGTAATGGCTTCAGTGTCGAGACGCATATGAGGGAAGATGCGCCCTTGATCATACAGAACACAGGAGTAATAGATTCGCTGCTGATGACTCCAGAACCGATCTGATGCAATTCTTGGCTTCGTGTAGGGGTTCTTCGAGCTATCAAAGAATGTGTTGTGGCTCTTGAAGCCATTTGCATTGAAAGACCCGACAGCGGTGGCAGTACCAGGAAACCTTGGCAGTCTTGGCTTGGGCTTCTGGACTGAGGCCTATGCTCAATGTGATAGTCAAATTGAGGACCAGAGACATTAGGCGGAGGGACCAGAACAGGCCATCTTACTGTGATGAGCTCGGCATGGTTGTATGCTTGCTCAATTGTATAAAGCCTTGGGGGCGGAACAGGAGCAGTGGCAGCAACTGAGGCTTCAGGCTGCACAACAGGTGCTTCAGAAGCAGTAGCCTCACTAGCTTCAGGTGCAGTGGCCGCATTAGCTTCAGGCACACTGGTTGTTGCAAGCTCCACATTAGCTTCAGTCATGACAATGTCATTGGCTTCACTTGCGTTGGTTGTGGCAGCTTCAGGATTTTCAACCTCCACTTGAGGAGCTGGAGGGTCAGGCATTGACACGTTCACTTCATGAACTATTTCTTCAGGAATGGGGGGAGTAGAGACACGTTCTTCTTGATGTTCTTCGTCGGCTGATGCATCCGGATTGTCTTCAGCAGCAGGTGCTTCAGACGCAGAGACATTCACAACAGGAGTGGCTTCTGAAAACACTTGACGTGCAACAGGTTGATGGTGCACTTCTCCTTCTGGAATGCTTGGAAGAGGAGCTTGAGGCCTTGGTCCTTTGCGAAGCCTTTGAAGTACTGGCGATGCTTTTGGAGATGGAGTGGGCAGGCCCTCATCCTCTTCAACTTGTACGGATGTTGTGACTTGTTGTTGTTGGGGAGTGTTGGGGGAGTCTTGTTCTTGTGGGCGATCAGCCCATGAATCATCCTGTGCAATTGGCGTCAGAGGACGACCAATGCTGATGAGTTCATTGTTCGTACGAACAGGCGATGATACCACATTGTATTCGATCTGAGGAAGAACTTCATCATCTTCAACATTGTCATGATGACCAATGTCTTCAGCAGCGGTGGGTTCAGCTGCTGGAATATCTTCAGCTTCAGGAGCCTCTGTGGAAGCAGGCTCATGAACAGTCATGTGAAGTTCTTGGGATGCAGATGCAGGATGAATCACTGAGATGGGTTCAACAAAAAGGGGCTCTGTGGGAGCAGCCCGATTCTTCTTGGTCTTGCGCTTCTTCTTGGAGGGAGCAGTATCAGAGGCTTCGGTATTCTTCCTCTTTCTGGCTTCTGCCTCTGCAGCCCTCGTCTTCTTCTATTCTGAAGCGGTTGTGGTGACCTTTGGCTTCGAGCCAGTCATGCTACTTGGGAAGATAATATGTGGAGCTTCTTGGCTTGAAGGCGCAGGCTGATCAGCAGGAAGCTTCTTCTTTTTCTTTGCTGCCATCCTGGGGTCAACGCCAGGACGGCCAAGTGACTTGTGCTTCTCAGCCTCATTGTAGGCAAGCACACACTTATCAGCCAAACTCTTCATGCGCTCACAAGAGCCTTGAGCTTCTTGGCGCTTCTTCAGAAAAGCTTCTTTAAGCTCATGCAGCATGACCTTAAAGTTCCTGACGTCTTGAACACTCAGCTTGGCCATATGCTTCTTGAATTTAGCCTTTTCATAATCAATCTTGTTCTTGAGCTCAACGATTCGCTGAGCGAGAGCCAGCTCAGAAGCAATGGCGCCATTGAAAGAGACGTTGAGGCCAATTGGAAGCTATAAGTCTTCAAAGCTGATGTTTGGGGTGTCGAACCACTCATCAATGAAATTGTGGATGATGGCCACATCAAAGAGAGGCAAGTTGTTAAAGATTTCTGCTTCTTCCTTGCTCTTTATCAGCTGCTCAAGAGCATCATCAGCAAGATCTTCATCACTTGACAGATCAATGGGTTCTTCAAGCAGAATGGCGGCAGGAGTCAAGGCTTGATCAGTATGCCTGACAAGTTGCTTTTTCTTCTCCATCTTCTTGGAGATACGGGATTGATCTTCAGACTGCACACTGGCTTCAGGAGGTGCAGTGGCCAGTGGCTTCACATGAGAAGCTTTTGGAGGTGCGGCTGATGATGAAACCTTAACCTTCTTTGGCTTCTTCGACCTTGGAGTAGGAGCAGGGGCTTCATCAGAATCAGCATCATTGTTGGAATGATCCACTCTGGCACCATGAACCAAGACGTAGGAGATGAGACCATCAAGGTTTGCAAAGGGGCCAATTCTATTCTCTTCAGCTTCACGTGTCCCATCCTCACGGGGAGCAGAGGGACCAGGATTGAAGTCTAATCCCCATGACTTCTTGTTTTCCTTTGCTGAAGACATAGCAAACTTGAAGTTGCGCTTGAAGAGATTGTCATCGCGACACCAGAGCAATGATGATGGGTTGGCTTCTTCAGGCTGTGGCCCATGGACCATGCAAGGATAGAATTCTTGCGTGATGGCTTCAGCTTTGTTCTTGGGGGGAAGGCCTCGATAGAGAATATCACCCCAAGGGATCTTGATAGCATTTTTCTCTGCGTACTCCTGGGTGACGAACTTGTACTTGTACCACTGTTCAGCCCAATAGTGTCGAATCCATTGGATTCGAGTCTTGTGCTGATTGTAATCTTCTTCAGGATCTGTTCTATACATTTCTGCCAGATCCTCAGGCAAATCCTTCGAGGTTCCCCCACGATGCTGTCTGCCACCCTTCCTTGCTGATTTTTCTGCAGCCATGAACTTCAAGCTGAATGGCTTCAATACGTTCAGAGGCTTCAGAGATTTACGCTTGCTGGTCAAGCAGGAACTAGCTTCAGGAGAATTGATATGATGCTGTAAGTATTCTGCAAATGAATGCAGACTATGAGAACCAAGGGATTCTCCCACGGACATGTACCTGTGACAGCATTAGAGATGCGAGGGAAGGGGAAGAGGTCATATGCATTCTCGGAAGATTTTGAAGATAAATCAGTTTGAAGACATTGACCTCATGATGCGAAGACATTCACATATATGTGGTTAGTTGGTTCCAGATTTGTACCAATCCGTGAATAAGTACAAGTGAGGAATCAAACTAGATAGGAAATCTAAGTGAATAGACTAGGCATTATGAGATGCAGATAGAATAGATCTAACATTGAGTAGGCAGAAACCACTTTCGGTAAGTAGGATGAATCTATGAAGATCAAAAAGGTGGTAAAAATAGAGTTATATTTACCGCACGATGAACTGCTAGATGGGAAGAATGAGAGACCTTGCAGTTCAGCCCACCGTGCCCTAACTTGGCGACGGAGGACACCTACGGCGACGGCGGAGAGGACGATGTCCACGGTCGGCGTGAGGACGCTGTCGGAGAAGTCGCGGCAGCTAAGTGCTTCGTCGCCGGCGTCGTCGCGAGCTAGCGGTGGCGCTAGGGTTTTGATGGAGGTGGAGAGGTGGAAGAAGGATTTCTTTACCGCAGGGGACAAGTATTTATAAGTAGGTGAGAGACACAATGCAATTACGCTGGTGCCCCTGGCAGTTCACATCTGAGCGGTACGTGGCAAGCATGCAACATACTTAGAATTTTCCCACGTTCCCACGCCCGCCAAGTATGCCGGATGTTCGTTCCGGCTTCTCCGGACATCGACAATTTAGATGATTCATTTAAATAGGACTTGATGTTTTGTCTCTGTGTCTTCTGCTGACAAGTATGCAGAGAAGACATTCGACAGTTTCAATAGAATGCATATGATTTGGACAGATAGAGTTTGAGATAGTAAGCATAGAGAGATTAGGGTCCGATCACATTCACTTAGTTCAAAGTATTCAACAGTGAGGACATAGCTATAAGTGAATGTTGTAGAGGACAGAACACTAGTATATATATATGCAATCAAATCATTATAGCACAGAAAAATCACGAAGATAAATTGAAACTGAAGACAAACCAAATGTGAAATCTTTGCAAAATAACGCCATGAGTGAAACACTTCAAACAGAGAAATTTGGTGGTGGCGTTACCCATCGTATAGGAAGTATTAGACCCAAACACGGCGCACAATTATCGTGGCGCTCCGAAGTCAAATTCCATGTTAATGTATTCACGCTCGGAGTGTAAATCTTCATTGATTGAAGATATACATTACTTTGTGTGTTGCACATCTAAGTCATCAACATGCATAAGTGTTAGGATGTGTGCCTGATCACAGGACATTAGAGGATTCCAAGATTTTAGCTCACACCGTAACTTGCAAAACCTTTTCTCATCCAAGGGCTTTGTGAAGATATCTGCCAGTTGCTCTTCAGTGTTAACGTGCATGATATCTATATCTTTCTTCATAACATGATCTATGAGAAAGTGATGACGTATTTCAACGTGCTTTTGTCTTCGAGTGCTGGACTGGATTGTTGGCAATCTTGATGGCACTTTCGTTGTCGCAGAAGAGAGGGACTTGCTTCAGATCGATGCCATAGTCCTTGAGAGTTTGCTTCATCCACAGAAGCTGAGCACAACAGGATCCAGCAGCAATGTATTCAGATTCGGCAGTTGAGAGTGACACACAGTTCTGCTTCTTTGAAGACCAACAGACAAGTGATCGACCAAGAAAATGACATGTGCCTGATGTAGACTTGAGATCCACATTGTCACCAGCATAATCAGCATCCGAGAATCCAACCAGATCAAACCTTAAGCCCTTTGGATACCATAATCCGAGTGTTGGGGTGTAAGCCAAATATCTAAGAATTCGCTTCACTGCTAAGTGATGCAATTCCTTTGGTGCCGCTTGGAATCGAGCACACATGCAAACACTAAGCATAATATCTGGCCTAGATGCACATAGGTAAAGTAAAGAACCAATCATGGAGCAGTATACCTTTTAATCGAACTCTTTACCATTGTCGTCAGGACCAAGATGATGTTTGGCTGGCATTGGCGTCGTGTAACCTTTGCAATCTTGCATGCCGAACTTCTTCAGGCAATCTTTGAGATCTTTTTCTTGAGATATGAAGATGCCATTTCTTTGTTGACGGATTTGAAGACCAAGGAAGAACTTTAGCTCACCCATCATGGACATCTGATATTGCTCTTGCATCATAAATCCAAACTCATCACTGTACTTCTGGTTGGTGCAGCTGAAGATTATGTCATCAACATATATTTGGCACACAAATAGTTCACCATCATATGTCTTCGTGAAGAGTGTGGGATCGAGGGATTCAAGTTTGAAGCCTTTGCTCTTTAGGAAGTCTTTGATTGTATCATACCAAGCGTGAGGAGCTTGTTTGAGGCCATACAGTGCTTTGTTGAGTTTGTACACCATATCAGGATGTTTTGGATCTTCAAAGCCAGGTGGTTGTGCAACATATACTTCTTCTTCAATCTTGCCATTGAGAAATGCACTCTTTACATCCATTTGATATAGCAAGATGTTGTGATGATTTGCATAGGCTAGAAGTATGTGAATGGCTTCAAGCCTAGCAAGAGGAGCAAATGTTTCATCGAAGTCAATTCCTTCAACTTGAGTATATCCTTGAGCCACAAGACGTGCTTTGTTTCTGACGACTTGACCATTCTCATCTTGCTTGTTTCGATATATCCATTTTGTTCCTATAATGTTATGCTTGCGAGGGTCAGGTCGCTTGACAAGTTCCCAAACATTATTCAGCTTGAACTGTTGAAGTTCTTCTTGCATGGCTTGAATCCATTCAGGTTCCATAAAAGCTTTAGCAACTTTCTTGGGTTTTGATATTGACACAAATGAAAAGTGCCCACAGAAGTTTGCTAAATGTGTTGCTCTTGAGCGAGTAAGCGGACCAGGCGCATTGATGTTGTCAATTATCTTCTCAATTTGTACTTCATTTGCAACACGACGATGAACTGGACGAAGACCTTGCTCATGCTGATCATTGTCATCATTGGAAGTATTTTCTTCGGTCTGAGCATTGTCTTCAGGTTGGTTTGGTGCAGAAATGATAAGTTCCTCTTCAGGCTGTGCTTCAGAGGGCATGATCTCACCAGTTCCCATCAACTTGATAGATTCACAGGAAGGAGCTTCATCAAGTGTACTTGGCAGAATTTCTCTTTGTGAACCATTGGTTTCATCAAATCGCACATCCACTGTTTCAACGATTTTATAGTGGAAGAGGTTGAAGACTCTGTAAGAGTGCGAATCCTTTCCATAGCCAAGCATGAAGCCTTCGTGAGCTTTGGGTTCAAATTTTGACTTGTGATGGGGATCCTTGATCCAACTTCTAGCACCAAAGACTCTGAAGTAGCTGACATTTGGCTTCTTGCCAGTGAGGAGCTCATAGGATGTTTTGTCCAGAAGCTTATGGATGTAGACACGGTTGATGATGTGACAAGCTGTATCAATGGCTTCAGGCCAGAACTTTCTTGGTGTCTTGTACTCGTCAAGCATTGTTCGAGCCATCTCGATGAGGGTTCTGTTCTTGCGCTCTACAATGCCGTTTTGCTGAGGTGTGTATGGAGCAGAAAATTCATGAGTGATTCCCATTGTATCCAGATAAAGGTCAAGGCCGGTGTTCTTGAATTCAGTGTCATTATCACTTCTGATATGCTTGATCTTGACGCCATAGTTGTTCATTGCTCGATTGGCGAATCGTCTGAAGACATCTTGTACTTCAGTCTTGTAGAGAATTATGTGCACCCATGTGTATCTTGAGTAGTCATCAACAATGACGAAGCCATAGAGACACGCCGTTGTTGTGAGGGTGGAGTAGTGGGTAGGTCCAAATAAGTCCATGTGTAGCAGCTCGAAGGGTTGAGATGTTGTCATGATTGTCTTCGACGGATGCTTGGCCCTTGTCATCTTTCCAGCTTCGCAGGCACCACACAGATGATCTTTCTTGAACTTGACACCTTTGATGCCTATGACATGCTTCTTCTTGACGAGAGTGTGCAAGTTCCTCATGCCTGCATGCCCTAGCCTTCGATGCCAGAGCCAGCATTCTGAAGCTTTAGCAAGAAGACATATGGCAAGTTTTGGACCTGCTGAGAAATCTACCATGTATAGATCACCTTTCCTATACCCTTCAAAGACTAGAGATTTGTCAGATTCCATTAGTACAAGGCAATGATATTTTCCAAATATCACAATCATATTTAAGTCACAAAGCATTGAGACAGACATTAAGTTGAATCCAAGGGATTCAACAAGCATCACTTTATCCATGTGTTGATCCTTTGAGATTGCAACTCTACCTAGACCCAATACTTTGCCTTTACCAGTGTCAGCAAATGTGATTTGACTCTTGTCGGATGGATGTAAGGTTGAGTCCATGAGAAGACTTTGATCGCCAGTCATATGATTAGTGCATCCGCTGTCAATAATCCATTTTGAAGCTTTTGGTGTACCCTACAGTGCAGTTAGAGGGATAGGCTTCACAATGTATGTTGTGAAGCATAAGCATTTGATGCACACTTGGACTATCACAGCATAGATGAGAGTTAGCACACAGTATGACAGGTAAGCGATTCATATGTGGAATACATATTAAGTTATTTTATCATGCGTCCCTTTGTGTTTTAGGTCCCCAGCAGTTATATCGGATGCCATTGATTGCCGGCTAGAGACCACATTCTACAAGAGAGAGTTAATTCTTCTTCACCACCCCCATTTTCAAGGGTGGCTTAGAAGCAATGAGTCTAAGTGCAGCATCTGAGAATTTCGGCTTTGAAGCCCTAGCAAATAGCCTTGTAGGAGATGAATGATACTCATGTGAATAAGCAGAAAAGTTCTTAGTTTTATGAACATAGCGATTTGAAGACACACGCTCATATTCATGAGTCTGAGTATGATTTTCCTGCAAAACATTGGCATTAGGGTGACTCAAGTGAGTCATGTGTTCATAAGTAGCCGTTGGACCATATGTTGCCTTTGTTCTGGGGTTTATCTTCTTCCCTGGTAGTGTCATGATGACATTCACTGAAAGATTCTCAAGGCAGCTTTTGGGAACCCAGATCTTCTTCATAGGAGGTCCATTCCTGCAGTTAGTACCAATATACCTGGCAAACACTTCACCATTCTGATTTTTGAACAGTTTATAGTTTGCATCAAAGGATTCATCAATGATAATAGGATTAGCACAGGTAAATCCAGATAAAGTAGATGGATCCACTGAAGGTTCCTTTGCAGCAACCCATGTGGTTTTGGGATACTGCTCAGGCTTCCAGTAGGAACCATCAGCATTCATTCTCCTCTCGAACCCAACAGCCTCTTTCCTAGGGTTTCGGTTCAGAATCTGCTTTTTGAGGACATCACAAAGTGTCTGATG
This sequence comes from Triticum aestivum, assembly GCF_018294505.1. NCBI lineage: Eukaryota > Viridiplantae > Streptophyta > Magnoliopsida > Poales > Poaceae > Triticum > Triticum aestivum. The sequence goes on along the minus strand of NC_057804.1, from coordinate 136,053,443 downwards.
CCCTTTCACACTTTTATACATCCCTGTTTCAAGCAATGTCTTCAACCTAGCATTTTCATCAGCAATAGCAGTGGTATCCTCCGCCGAGGGGTTAGTTACCACATCAGTAGTTGAAGACAGAGCAATAGTAGCAGCAGTGGAAGATTCAGCAACAGAGGCAGCGTTATCACGCTCAATGCATTTCAAGCAAGGTGGTTCAAATCCTTCCTGAGCGGGACTGATCTGTTGAGAGAGTAATGAATCGTGCTTCTTCAGAAGAACTTCATAATCCACTCTTACCTTTTCCAGATCTTGCTCTCTTTGAAGACATTCAGAAGAAAGTTTCTCATGATCAGATAAGAGAGCATTATGTTGATCTTGAAGGGCGTCAAACTTGGAGTGAAGTCTCTGAAGACTATCAGCCAAAGCTTTTGACTGATCCATTTCTTCGCCCAACATATCATCGCTCTTACTAAGCATGTTTTGAATCTTTTCCAAAGCTCTTTGTTGTTTAGTGGCAAGGGAAGCAAGTTTGACATAGCTAGGGCCAAATTCATCACCTGATTCATCATCACTAGTTTCAGAAAGATAGCATTCAGTTACCTTAGCACCCCCTGCCATGAGGCATGGTGAAGATGAAGAGGGTTCAGGTGGAAAGGTCATCTCTTTAAGAGACTCCTTGTAGTCATCAAGCCAAGGATCATGACGATTAAGATGACTATCATAGACCTCAGCAAGTTGGTCCCAGATTAGCTTCGCGTGATTGAGGTGCATGACGTTCCTGAACTGATTTCAGGACAGGCAGGAGCAGATGACATCCTTTGTAGTGAGGTTCAGTAGAGTGTACTTACGAATGTCATCAGCCTCCGCCATCTTTTATAGATCGGTGAGACCAATCTCGGTGACGGTCCACAGTTTGCTGTCCATAGCCATGAGTCGCTTCTTCATCATGGCTTTCCACCGGGGATACTCATGACCGTCAAAGGTGGGGCAAGATACATTCTTCAATCCTGCAGTCGACATAGCTTAACTCCAGGTGGTTAAACCGAATCACACAGAACAAGGGAGTACCTCGCTCTGATACCAATTGAAAGTGCTAGTTATCGACTAGAGGGGGGGTGAATAGGCGATTTTTATGAAAGTCTTCAAAACATGGAAGTTTTGAAGACAAACAATAGAAACAACCTAATTGATATGAAGTGGAAGATAAACTACAACAAGCAAGCCATAGTCAAGTATGTGATAGCGTTAACGTACGAAGACTAATAGCAGCTAGGTAGTAGGATCAGGATGGAAGATAGTATGAAGACAATCAACAATAGTAGTCAAGCAATGAAGTCAATCAGATAAGATAGATAAGCAATGACTTCACGAAGACAAACTCAAGGTAAAGGAGGGAAGAGATAGAACCAGTTGCTTGTTGAAGACACAGGATTTGTTGGACCAGTTCCAGTTGCTGTGACAATTGTACGTCTGGTTAGGGAGGCTGAGATTCAACTCAGAAGACCGTGTCTTCACCTTATTCCACTTGAGCTAAGGTCACTTAGTCCTCGCCTAATCACTCTGGTAAGTCTTCAAGGTAGACTTCCAAACCTTCACAGACTTCGTTCACCCGGCAATCCACAATGACTCTTGGATGCTCAGAACGCGACGCCTAACCGGCTGGAGGATACATAGTCCTCAAGTGTAATAAGTCTTCAGGTCACACAGACAGAAAGACTTCAGTGATGCCTAACACTCTTTGGCTCTGGGTGTTTGGGCTTTGTCCTCGCAAGGATTTCTCTCTCTCAAATGCTTTGAGGTGGGTTGCTCTCAAACGACAAAAGTCGTATATTAACTCCGAGCAGCCGCCAATTTATGGTGTAGGGGGTGGGCTATTTATAGCCACTAGGCAACCCGACCTGATTTGTCCGAAATGACCATGGGTCACTAAGGAACTGACACATGTTCCAACGATCAGATTTCAAACACACACGGCAACTTTACTTGGGCTACAAGCAAAGCTGACTCATCCAACTCTGGATAAGATTTGCTCTCATTGTCTTCGCTCGAAGACATAGGATTTGGGTTGATCATCACTTCAGTCACTCTGACTTAGTTCACTTGGACCCCACTTAACAGTACGGTGGTTCCTATGACTCAACAAAGAAGAAAAGGAAACAACGAAACCACACAGTCTTCGTGCTCCATAGTCTTCACGCAATGTCTTCTCATGTCATAGTCTTCAATATGAATATCTTCTCATACCACCATTTTCGTCAATGTCTTCATACATTTTTAGGGGTCATCTCCAGTAGGTAAACCGAATCAATGAGGGACACTACCTGCGTTATCCTGCAATTCTCACAAACGCATTAGTCCCTCAACCAACTTTGTCGTCAATACTCCAAAACCAACTAGGGGTGGCACTAGATGCACTTACAATTTTAAATTCAAAAAGTGTTGCTTAGCGCATATGAACAAGTTTTCAGCGCACAGGATAAACACGAGCGAGTTTACTCAAAAATTACATCCCTGGTACATTCATTTGCCACAAGACGGGCACCCTTCAGGATACCCTCATAATACATCTCGGGCCTGCGATGCTCCTTCCCCTCCGGTCGCCCTTCTGTCACCAGCTTCTCAGCATCCAGCTTTCCCCAGTGCACTTTAGCACGGACAAAAGCACTACGGGCGCCCTCGATGCATACAGAGCGCTTGATGACTTCAAGCCGTGGACAGGCATCCACCAGCCGCCGCACCAGCCCAAAATAGCTCAAAGGCATGGCCTCCCCAGGCCACAGCCGGCCTATCAGGCCCTTCATGGCCTGTTTGGCTGCCTTATGAAGCTCGACCAACTGCTTCAGCTGGTCGCTCAGGGGCACCGGGTGTCCGGCCTCAGCATACTAGGACCAGAACACCTTCTCCGTCGAGCTCCCTTCCTCGGCCCGGTAGAATGCGGCGGCGTCGGATACACTGCGGGGCAGATCTGCGAATGCTCCTGGAGAGCTCCGGATTCGGGTAAGTAACAGGTAATTTACATTCACGTGCTTGCTTTGTATAAAGAATGCCTTACCCGCCGCAATCTTCTTCATCGCCTCAATTTCCTGGAGGGCTTTTTGGGCTTCGTCCTTGGCGGATTTGGCGCTTTCAAGTGCCGAGGCAAGCTCGGACTCTCGAGTCTTCGAGTCAAGCTCTAAACTCTCATGTTTTTTCACAAGAGCATTGAGCTCTTGCCGCACCTCCGCCACATGCGCCTCTTGTTTCTCTCGCTCGGTGCGCTCCACAGCCACATTGTGTCCGGCCTTGGAAAGCGCTTCCTTCAGGGTCGCCACCTCGGTTGTGACCCCTGTAACATTCACATTGGTCCTGTCATTATTTGCAACCAGGTATTTTTATATATACTTACATAAGGTACTACATACCTTCCTTGTCCTCGAGCTGCTTCTTGGCAAGGCTGAGCTCGTTCTCGGACCGCTCGAGGCTCTGCTTCAATGCATCGACCTCCGCAGTCAGTGCGGCAGAGGTCAGCAGCGCAGCCTGCATTCCCATATTGACATATTTCTGTTAGACTCCTGCATATATCTTTTTAGATCCTCAGTCCGGCTTTTCTTTCCGAACACCAAACTGAGCATCAGGGGCTACTGTCTATGCGGTAACATTTTTACATGTTTTAAATACATACCTCGAAACCTGTTAGAAGGCTAGTATAGGCTTCTGTCAGCCCGCTCTTGGCGGACTGAACCTTCTGGATCACCGCACTCATAACAGTACAGTGCTCCTCGTCGATGGAGGCGCCGTTAAGCACCTCCAACAAATTGTCCGGCGCCTCCAGTTGGATGGAGGCCGCCAGCGTCGTAGGCCTGCCCTTCTTGCGAGGGGGCCGCCTGCCAGACTTCGGAATCACTGAAGGTTCCGGAGCGGTGTCCGGCCCAGGGCCGGACTTAGATCCCTCTGGGGCTTCATCCCCTTTGGGCCTGGAGTCCGGGAGGTCGCCTTGCGGCGCCTCCAGGACCACATCCTCCTCCTTTAGCCCATTTTGGGACTCCACCTCGGCATCGTCCGTAGGGCGAGGGGAGGTAGCAGTCGGGAGTGAAGCGCTATTCACATCCGACGAATCCAGGGAGTCGCTCGATGAATTGCCGAGCTGATCCTTGGGCGGACTGCATGATTGAATTCGGCGTCAGAAGGTACTGTACAATAGAAGAACACCATGAGTTATTCTGGTATCCGGATACTTACGATTTTGCCAGGGGCTTGGCCCTGGATGGCCATTCCTCTCCGCCGTCGTCGGTGTTAAAGGCGTAGTTCGGAAGAAGGGTCTTCCCCTACTTGGACCCTCCGGCCTCCCCAGTTGGGGAGGCCTTCCTTTTCTTTCCTCCCCCCGCTGGAGGGGGAGAGGCTTCTTCTTCCTCCTCCTCGTCTTCGGAGGCGGAGGGTGCTTCGGGGTCGTCGGGCGATGAATCCGACACCACCAGGCGCCGGGAACTCTTTCGAGTCCCCGTGGACTTCTTCTTAGCCTTCTTCTCCGGCACCACATGAGGTGTCGGAACCAGTAGCTTCGTCAAACGTGCATCTGTTGGGCCTTCGGGCAAAGGGGCCGGACAGTCAAACTGTTCGGACGTCCTCTTCCAGTCCTGTCAAAGGAGCAGGAGCTTAGATCCTGCATAGAGTCAAACTATGGAAATCAAGTGTCCTGTAAAGGCTAAAAACAAGCTTACTTCGGTGGCTTGGCGCTTGGCGCAGAATCCGCGATCCTCGGTGACGGGAGGGGAAACCTCGGAGCTCTTGAATAGCACCTTCCAGGCGTCCTCATGCTTTGTGTCGAAGAGCCTGGACAAAGTCTAGTGCTGGGCCGGGTCGAACTCCCACAAGTTGAAGGCCCGTCGTTGACACGGGAGGATCCGGCGGAAGAGCATGGCCTGGACTACATTGACAAGTTTAACCTTCTTGTTCACCAGGTCTTGGATGCAGGTTTGGAGTCCGGTCACCTCTTCCGGATTACCCCGCAATAGGCCCGTCTCTTTCCAAGATGTGAGACGTGTGGGGATACCAAATTGGAATTCGGGGGCCGCTGCCCACTCAGGGTCACGCGGCTCGGTGATGTAGAACCACCCCGATTGCCACCCTTTGATGGTTTCCACGAAGGAGCCCTCGAGCCATGTGACGTTGGGCATCTTGCCCACCATGGCGCCTCCGCACTCTGCTTGCCGGCCTCCCACGACCTTCGGCTTGACGCTGAAGATCTTCAGCCATAGGCCGAAGTGAGGCTTGATGCGGAGGAAGGCCTCGCACACGACGATAAACGCCGAGATGTTGAGGATGAAGTTCGGGGCCAGATCATGGAAATCCATGCTGTAGTAGAACATGAGCCCCCAGACAAATGGGTGAAGTGGGAAGCCCAGTCCGCGGAGGAAATGGGTGAGAAACACCACCCTCTCATGGGGCCTAGGGATGGGGATGAGTTGCCCCTCATCGGGGAGCCGGTGCGCGATGTCGTCAGACAAGTATCCGGCCTTCCTCAACTTTTTGATGTTCCCCTCCGTGACGGTGGAGGCCATCCATCTACCTCCCGCTCCGAACATGATTGGAGAAGGTTGAGGTGGGAAGTGCGGACTTGGGCGCTGGAGCTCGAGTGCGTGGAAATGGATAAGCAAAGGAGGAAGAAGGCGTAGATTGGAAGGGCGGATCCTTATCCCCTTATATGGGCGGCCGGAACTATGTGCCCCCACCAGCCTAGTAAAACTTGCTTATCTCCCAAGCGCCGCGATTAATGGCACGGTTGGGTTACCCACGCCCGTTGTCGGTGTCAAAACTGGCGGATCTCGGGTAGGGGGTCCCGAACTGTGCGTCTAGGCGGATGGTAACAGGAGACGAGGGACACGATGTTTTTACCCAGGTTCGGGCCCTCTTGATGGAGGTAAAACCCTACGTCCTGCTTGATTAATATTGATGATGTGGGTTACAAGAGTAGATCTACCACGAGATCAAGGAGGCTAAACCCTAGAAGCTAGCCTATGGTATGATTGTTGTTCGTCCTATGGACTAAAGCCATCCGGTTTATATAGACACCGGAGAGGGCTAGGGTTACACAGAGTCGGTTACAATGGTAGGAGATCTACATATCCGTATCGCCAAGCTTGCCTTCCACGCCAAGGAAAGTCCCATCCGGACACGGGACGAAGTCTTCAATCTTGTATCTTCATAGTCTTGGAGTCCGGCCGATGATGATAGTTCGGCTATCCGGACACCCCCTAGTCCGGGACTCCCTCAGTAGCCCCTGAACCAGGCTTCAATGACGAAGAGTCCGGCGCGCATGTTGTCTTCGGCATTGCAAGGTGGGTTCCTCCTCCGAATAATTTATAGAAGATTGTGAACACCAGGATAGTGTTCGGCTCTGCAAAATAAATTCCACATACAACCGTAGAGAGAATAATATTACACAAGTTCAATCTGCTGACGTATTTTGTGGCGTAACGTCACACCACTACCAAGCCTTCAAATTGTTTTTATTGTTCCATCTCAGCGCGTTTAGCGAGGCGGTTTCCTTGGCACATCTTATCGAAGCAGAGATCGTGTTCCCCTTATTCCGGGATTCCCATCAATACGGACGTGGGTAACCCAACCGCGCCATTGATTGTGACGCTTGGGAGATAAGCGAGTTTTACCAGGCCGGTGGGGACGCGTGTTTCTGTCCGCCCATATAAGGGGATAAAGATCCAATCCTTTTACCTGTGCTTTCTTCCTCCTTGGCTTATCCATCTCCGTGAACTCGAGCTCTAGCGCCCAAGCCCGCACATCTCACCTCAACCTTCTCCAAATATGTCCGGAGCGGGAGGCAAGTGGATGGCCTCCTCCGTCACGGAGGGGCATATCCAGAAGCTGCGCAGCGCCGGATACTTGTCCAGCGACATCGCGCATCGGCTCCCCGACAAGGGAGAGCTCATCCCCACCCCTAGGCCCCATGAGAGGGTAGTATTCCTTCCCCATTTCCTCCGCGGACTGGGCTTCCCACTTCATCCCTTTGTCCGGGGGCTCATGTTCTACTACGGCCTAGATTTCCATGATCTGGCCCCGAATTTTATCCTCAACATCTCGGCGTTTATCGTCGTGTGCGAGGCCTTCCTCTGCATCCAGCCCCACTTCGGCTTGTGGCTCAAGACCTTCAGTGTCAAGCCGAAGGTTGTGAAGGGCAGCCAAGCGGAGTGCGGAGGCGCCATGGTGGGTAGGATGTCCCACGTTACGTGGCTGGAGGGTACTTTCGTGGAAACCATTAAGGGGTGGCAATTGGGGTGGTTCTATATCACCGAGCCGCGTGACCCTGATTGGGCAGCGGCCCCCGAATTCAGATCCAGTATCCCTACACGGCTCACCTCCTGGAAAGAGAGTGGCCGGATCTAAGGGGATTCGGAGCAGTTGACCGGACTCCAAGCCTGTATCCAGAAGCTGGTGGACAAGAAGCTCAAGCTTGTCAACGTAGTCCAGGTCATGCTCATCCGCCGGATTCTCCCGTGCCAACGACGAGGCTTCAACATGTGGGAGTTCGATCCGGCACAGCACCAGACTTTGAATGGGCTCTTCGACACTACGTACGAAGAGGTCTGGAAGGTGTTGTTCAAGGGTGTCGAGGCTCCCGCATCCGCTACCGAAGATCGCGGATTCAGCTCGCAGCGTCCAGCTGACGAGGTAAGTGATATTGTCCTTTACGGGACGCTTGTTATTCATAGCTTGACTCTATGCGGGATCTAAAGTCCCTTTCCTTTGACATGACTGGCTGAAGAAGGCCGCACAGGTTATCTGTCCGGCCCCTTGCCAGAGGACCCAGCTGACGCCCGCCTAACGGGGCTGCTGGCTCCGGCACCCCATGTGGTGCCGGAGAAGAAGGCCAAGAAGAAGGCCACGGGGACTCGGAAGAGTTCCCGTTTTCAGGTGCTATCGGACGATGAATCCGAGGCCGACTCCTCCCACCAAGGCGAGGAGGAGAAGAAGAAAGCATCTCCCCTAGCGGGGGGAGGGAAGAAAAGGAAGGCCTCCCCAACAAGGGAGGCCGAAGGGTCCAAGAGGGGAAAAACTCTTCCCCCGGACTGTTCCGCCAATGCTAGTGACGAAGACGAGGCACTACTAGAAAAACCCCTACTAATGGCGCACCTAGTATGGCCATTAATGGCGCATCTGTGGTGCGCCACTAACAGCACGCCATTAGTAATTTTTACTAATGGCGCACCAGTGGTGCACCATTAGTATCTGGTATACTAACGGCGCACCACTGGTGCGCCATTAGTATAGGCCACGGTGCGCCATTAGTATGCCTCCCAGGGGCCAGGTTCTTTGGATACTAATGGCGCACCACAACTGGATGCGCCATTAGTAACCGCGGCATACTAATGGCGCACTTTCCTGTGATGCACCATTAGTGATGCGTCATTTTGAATCTAGATCTGGATCATGATTTTTTGCCCATTTTCTGCTCGTTTTTTTGCTTGTTTTTTGGCACAACAATATTCTCAAATTTTGTTCCTGTTTTTGGATCTTGTTGCCATGGTCTTTTGCCGGAGAGGAGTTCGC
>NC_057804.1:136011416-136044236 GCF_018294505.1 Triticum aestivum | reverse complement strand
CCATATATACGGCATACTAATGGCGCACCGCGGGCAGGTGCGCCATTAATAATTTTTTTATTTTTTTGATTTATTTTGAATTTTGAAGGCGGGAAGATACTAATGGCGCACCACGGGCAGGTGCGCCATTAGTAATTTTTTTTTTATTTTTTTGATTTATTTTGAATTTTGAAGGCGGGAAGATACTAATGGCGCACCATGGTCAGGTGCGCCATTAGTAATTTTTTTTTTGACTTATTTTGAATTTTGAAGGAGGGAAGATACTAATGGCGCACCTGCCCATGGTGCGCCATTAGTAAGTTTGAATTTTTTTGATTTTTTTGCCTCTCTAGATCTTAAAAGCCCCATATCTTTTTTTCTGTTAGGTTTTTGAGGATTTTGGAAATGTTTAATGGGGTTCCCCTGGTTAAATTTGGATGTAACTTTTTGAGTAGATGATTTTTCATATAAAAAACTTTTTCATCCGAGTTAGTATGCAAAAGTTATGCCCATTTTTACAAATTCTCGCGAGATTTTGCAAATGAAGTCAAAATTCATATTTGCAAATTTTCCCAACAACTAGGCCACATCTCACATGGGAAACTTATTTTCTTTTATTTTTTTGACATTTTTATCATTTTGTTTTATTTTTTAAAAAACTGAAAAGGCGATCCACGGGGGGATGCATTCGGTGGAAGTGGTGGCCAAGGTTACTAATGGCGCACCGTGGCATGGTGCGCCATTACTAGTTTAACTAGTAATGGCCCACCACACCCACGATGTGCCATTAGTATGTTTGGACAGGCGCACTAGTTCAAAAAAAATTGGTACTAATGGCGCACCGTAGGCAGGGTGCGCCATTAGTAGTTTCAACACTAATGGCGCATCAGAAGGTGGTGCGCCATTAGTATATACTAATGGCGCACCACATGTCTGGTGCGCCATTAGTGTCATTACCATCTATAGCCCTTTTCCTAGTAGTGAGGACTGGCCTCCAAGGGCCAAGCCTCTGGCGAGATCGTAAGTATCCGGACTCCCGAATAACTTCAGGGTTTTCGTTTTCCGCCACATTATGTCTTTCTAATGCCGCATACAACCCTGCAGTCCGCCTAAGGATGATCTCCCCACTTCGTCGAGCGGGTCCTTAGGGGCGTCGGATATGGATTCTCTTCCGACTGCCTCCACCCCCCGTGATGCGGATGATGCCGAGGTGGGATCCCAGGAAGGGACCCACCAGGAGGAGAGGGCCCTGGAGGTGTCGCAGGACAACCTCCCGGACTTTGCACCGGACTCAGCCCCGGAACCCATAGTGGCTCCGGAGTCCAGCGGGTGACCCCTTCATAAGAAGGGCAAGACCGCGACGCCGGCTGCCTCCGTCCAACTGGAGGTGCCGGATAATTTGCTGGAGGCGCTCAACGGCGCCTCCATCAAAGAGGAACACCGCACTATTATGAGTGCGGTGATTCAGAAGGTTTAGCTCGCCAAGAGCGGGCTGACCGAAGCTTGCAGCAGCCTTCTAACAGGCTTTGAGGTAAGAATTTTAATATATGTAAAATGGTACCGCATAGACAGTAGCCCCAGATGCTCGGTTCGGTGTTCGGAAAGAAAAGCCGGACTGAGGATCTTTAGAAAGATAAACGCAGGAGTCATGAAAATATGTCAATATGGGATTGCAGGCTGTGCTGCTGACCTCTGCCGCACTGACTGCGGAGGTCAAAACTTTGAAGGAAAACCTCGAGCGGTCCGAGAACGAGCTCGGCCATGCCAAGAAGCAGCTCGAGGAAAAAGAAGGTGAGTAATACCTTATGAAAATTGTACCTTACATAAAAGGATTTGGTTGCAAGAAAAATGACAAGGATAACTAGGGTATTGCAGGGGCCACGAACGAGGTGGCGACCCTGAAAGAGGCGGTGGCCGCGGCCGAACGCAATGCGGCTGTGGAGCGCACCGAGCGAGAAAAACAGGAGGCGCGGGTGGCGGAGGTACATCAAGAGCTCCAGGATCTCGTGAAGAAACACGAGAGCCTAGAGCGTGACTCAAAGACTCGAGAGTCTGAGCTTGCAACGGCTCTTGAGAGTGCCAAAGCCGCTAAGGCCGAAGCCTACAATGCCCTCCAGGAGATAGAGGTGGTGAAGAAAATAGCAGCGGGTAAGGCATTTTTCATGCAAAGTAAGCATGTGAGTGTTAATTACCTGTCGCTTACCCGAATTTGGAGCTCTCCAAGAGCGTTCGCAGATCTTCCCCGCAGCGTGTCCGATGCTGCGTGTTCTACCGGGCCAAGGAGGGGAGCTCAACGGAGAAGGTCTTCTGGTCTTAGTATGTTGAGGCCGGACATCCGGTGCCCCTTAGCGACCAGCTGAAGCAGCCGGTCGAGCTCCACAAGGCGGCCGAACAGGCCATGAAGGGCCTCATAGTTCGGCTGTGGCCTAAGGAGGCCATGCCTGGGAGCTACTTCGGCCTGGTGCGGCGGCTGGTGGATGCGTGCACGTGGGTGGAAGTCATCAAGCACTCCGCCTGTATTGAAGGTGCGCGTCGGGCCCTTGCCCGCGCAAAGGTGCACTGGGGCAAGATGGATGCCCAGAAGCTTGTGACGGACCCCCCACCAGAGGGCAAGGAGCATCGCATGCCCGAGATGTATTATAGGAGTGTGCTGAAGGGCGCCCGCACTATTGCGGGTGAGTGCTCCAAAGATGTAATATTTGAGTAGACTCGCATTTTGTTATCCTGTGCACTGAAAACTTGGTTCATATGCGCTAAGCAACGCTTGTTAATTTAAAATATTACCTTCTGTGAGGCTGTTTATCAAATCTGAGAGATGGCAAGTCGTCGGCTTCAGCCCCCATGCCACGAGTGCTAGGGTGTTCGGGATAAACTCGAGCGCTCTTGTTCCCATTTTTGGGTCCATCTAGGGAGGCGCTCAACACAACGAACAAGGCAACCGGACTTATAATGCTTGAATACTCTCACTTAGCCATAGAATTCTATAATTTTAAATTTCGGCGAAGCCCCTAGTTTTTGGAAGGCCGAATTTGGGGTGCTATCCACGTCTTGGCCGGACAGAATCCGGCTCCTCGCTCGAAGTGGCATAAGTCTTTAGGGACTCGCAAAGAACCTCTCGAACAGCGACCAGCTCTCGCCTCATCATGATGGTCAGTTTTAGCTTTCTCCACTGAGGCGTTAACCCAGCTCAACTAGGGCGCAATTGCAGTGGTTCTCCTAGTGCTACCTTAACCGATAAAACGGAACGTAAGGTACCAAAACATGGAGCAAACCCAACTATTGACCCAAGAACATGATTCGGAGCCGATGCATATAATGCTATAAGTTCGGGGTTCCGCACTTGTGAAAGTGTTCGGACTTATCACACCATAACACGGGAAACATAAGCCCCTGGTGTATTCAGCCGTACCAAAACGTACGGATGCAATATGTCATAGATGAACATATGTGTAAGAAAGAAATGCAATTAGAAGCAAAAATGTGCTGCATTGCTTTATTCAATAAAAACTGATGTAAGTGCAGGACGATACAAGTGGTGCTGTAAGCAAGGGATGGGACTATTTAACATGTCCCCCTCCAGGGGTAGGCTACGGAATAATGCATAAAACAGATTTAATGCTCCTAATGGAGACCACCTGGATTTTCGTTGTAGCCTTTCTCCTTCCCTGGCTGTTGTATCGTGGGTTCGGCATGTCTGCTGCCGGATAGGGCCTCTGACGAACGGAGTCCTGTGGGTAAAAAATAAAAGGAAAAGAAAAAGAAACAACACACTTAAGAGCCCCTGGTACGGTTGAGCCGTAGTTTGGGCTTATCGTGGTCGAGCCCCTTGCCCCATGCCCATGGTATCTTCAGAGCGTAATGGAGTACGCGAAGGGTCTGTCTTAATGTTTTACAGGGGCTGGGGTTGGGGCCGCACTACTACGCCTGCTCGGAACGTGCCAGGTGGTCGTGTTGTAGGTTACTCCGGGCACGCTTAGCTGTGTCCGGCCGCTTGGCAGCCGGACTCGAGAATTGCCTTAAAAGCCTGCTTTGTACTTCTGCCGCGAGAGCCGTTGTATGTTCCTCTGTTCGGAGGGAGCGTTCAGTGTTTCCGTTGACTGTGATGACTCCTCTAGGGCCTGGCATCTTGAGCTTGAGGTATGCGTAGTGCGGCACCGCATTGAACTTTGCGAACGCGGTATGTCCGAGCAAGGCATGATAGCCGCTACGAAACAGGACTATGTCGAAGATTAACTCCTCGCTTCAGAAGTTATCCGGGGATCCGAAGACCACTTCCAGTGTAACTGAGCCTGTACAATTGGCTTCTACACCTGGTATGACGCCTTTAAAGGTCGTCTTGGTAGGTTTAATCCTTGAGGGGTCTATGACCATTTGGCGCACCGTGTCCTGATAAAGCAGGTTTAGGCTGCTACCGCCGTCCATCAGGACTCTGGTGAGATGAAATCCATCGACTATTGGGTCTAGAACCAATGCGGCGAACCCACCATGGCGAATGCTGGTGGGGTGGTCCCTTCGGTCAAAGGTGATCGGGCAAGAGGACCATGGATTGAACTTCGAGGCAACTGGCTCCATCGCGTATACATCCCTGAGTGCACGCTTCCGCTCCCTTTTGGGTATGTGCATGCCATATATCATGTTCACCGTCCGCACCTGTGGGGGGACACCCTTCTGTCCTCTATTGTTCGTCGGTCGGGTCTCTTCCTCGTTGTCGCTATGTAGCCCCTTGTCGCTGTTTTCGGCAATTAACTTGCCTGCCTGCTTGAACACCCAACAGTCCCTATTGGTGTGGTTAGCTAGCTTTTCAGGGCTTCCATGTATCTGGCACAAGCGGTCGAGAATTCGGTCCAAATTGGACGGACCCTGAGTTGTTCTTTTGAATGGCTTTTTCCGTTGACCGGGTTTAGAGCCTCTGAATCCGGCATTGACTGCCGTATCCTCACTGTTATCGCCGTTAATGCGGCGTTTGTTTTTGTTGCGACGCGACCTGCCACTATGGTCCTTGATATCCAGACTGCCAGAATTTTTGTTGAGGTTGTTGCTGCGTGCTAGCCAGCTGTCCTCACCCGCATAGAAGCGGGTCATGAGTGATGTAAGGGCTGCCATGGATTTTGGCTTTTCCTATCCCAGGTGTCGGGCAAGCCACTCGTCGCGGATGTTATGCTTGAAGGCCACGAGGGCCTCGGCATCCGGACAATCGACGATTTGGTTTTTCTTGGTTAAGAACCGTGTCCAGAATTGTCTGGCCGATTCGTCTGGCTGCTGAATTATGTGGCTTAGGTCATCTGCATCTGGTGGTCGCACGTATGTGCCCTGGAAGTTATCGAGGAATGTAGCTTCCAGGTCCTCCCAACTCCCGATTGACTCTGCTGGCAAGCTGTTAAGCCAGTGCCGGGCTGGTCCTTTAAGTTTGAGTGGGAGATATTTGATGGCATGGAGATCGTCTCCACGGGCCATGTGGATGTGGAGGAGATAGTCCTCGATCCAGACCGCGGGGTCTGTTGTGCCATCATAAGATTCAATATAGACGGGTTTAAACCCTTCTGAGATTTGATGATCCATTACCTCATCTGTGAAGCACAGTGGGTGTGCGGCGCCTCTGTACTGGGCGATATCGCGACGGAGCTCAAAAGAGCTTTGTCTGTTGTGTTCGGCCCGGCCGGACTTACTGTGTCCGGGGTGACGGTGATCGTCACGTATCGTGGGGCGCCCACGTGATCCATAGATCGATCTTGATTGTCTTGCCTTATCCTCCAATATGCCGCGCAGGTCCAGAGTGTTCCCCTGTGGCCTTGTGCTTTTCGAGCGATGCCGGGGTACGGGTCTAGTGAAGGGCCTTGAGGCCTCTCTGTCGCGACCACGGGGTGGTCGATCAGCCGTATTGTCTCCTGCTGAAGCGGGATCATATGCCTCCACCTCTAATTGGGGGAGCAGCTTATGTTTGGGGTAGCTTTTGGAGGGGCGTTCGAGTTCATGCTCTTCGGCCGCGAGGACTTCGGTCCATCTGACGGCTAGCAGATCTTGATCAGCTCTAAGCTGCTGCTGCTTTTTCTTGAGGCTGTTTGCCGTGGCCATAAGCCTGTGTTTGAAACGCTCCTGTTCGACGGGATCCTCAGGCACGACGAATTCGTCATTGTCGAGGCTTGCCTCGTCTCTGGAGGGAGGCATATAGTCCTCTACCTCTTCTTCGGCCGCTCTCTCATGAGGGCTGGCGCCCCCCTCCTCCTGTGCTGGATCTTGCTGGAGTGGGTTGTCTTTGGCGCTATCCAGTGTATTATTGTCTCCGGTGCCGGAATCCTCATTCTTGCTATGGCGGGATTTAGAGCGGCGCTGCTGACGCCGGCGCTTGGGCTGTTTCTTGGAGGGATCATCCTCTGCTATTCCACTCGCCGTTCCCATCCTTTGGGATATCCACCATGTATATGTCGTACGAAGAGGTGGCTTTCCAGTGCCCGGTGGGCGCTGGTTCTTGGTCGTCTCCAGCATCGTCGTCCATACCGTCGATGTCCTCAGAGTCGTAATCTAGCATGTCGGTTAGGTCGTCGACAATGGCTACCAAGTGGGTGGTGGGTGGGCTCTGAATTTCTTCGTCCTCCGCATCCCAACCGTCCTGTCCGCAGTCCGGCTAGGCCTCTCCTGATAACGAGAGGTACTTTAGAGAACTCAAGATGTCGCCAAAAGGTGAGTGTTGAAAGATGTCCGCCGCGGTGAAATCCATGATCGGCGCCCAATCGGATTCGACTGGAGGGGGCGCGGGAGGTCCGGAGTCCAGCAAGGAGTCCGGCACCTCGGAGTCACGAGCTTCATGGGGGACAAGATCGGTTTTCGGCTCTATCGCTGTAGAGGTTGCAGCCCCCGAGGTGGGTATCTGGCCAACCATCCTTGGTCTGCGCAGCCGGCTCCGAGTCAAAGATCGGAGCGGGTTCGAGTGCGGCCTCCAGGGTACTGTCCGCTGCAGAGCTAAATCATGCCCATCGTGACAGTACGGCACGCTCGGGTGTGGCTCGAATCCGTCGAGGATCAAGTCCCCGCGGATGTCAGTCGTGAAGTTCAAACTTCCAAATCTGACCTGACGGCCAGGGGCGTAGCCTTCGATCTGCTCCAGCTGGCCAAGCGAATTGGCCCGCAGTGCGAAGCCGCCGAATACGAAGATCTGTCCAGGGAGGAAGGTCTCACCCTGGACTGCATCGTCGTTGATGATCGAAGAAGCCATCGAGCCTATCGGTGACGACACAGAGGAACTCTCAATGAAAGCACCAATGTCGGTGTCAAAACCGGCGGATCTCGGGTAGGGGGTCCCGAACTGTGCGTCTAGGCGGATGGTAACAGGAGACGAGGGACACGATGCTTTTACCCAGGTTCGGGCCCTCTTGATGGAGGTAAAACCCTACGTCCTACTTGATTAACATTGATGATGTGGGTTACAAGAGTAGATCTACCACGAGATCAAGGAGGCTAAACCCTAGAAGCTAGCCTATGGTATGATTGTTGTTCGTCCTATGGACTAAAGCCATCCAGTTTATATAGACACTGGAGAGGGCTAGGGTTACACAGAGTCGGTTACAATGGTAGGAGATCTACATATCCGTATCGCCAAGCTTGCCTTCCACGCCAAGGAAAGTCCCATCCAGACACGGGACGAAGTCTTCAATCTTGTATCTTCATAGTCTTGGAGTCCGGCCGATGATGATAGTTCGGCTATCCGGACACCCCTAGTCCGGGACTCCCTCACCCGTATTGATGAGAATCCCGGAATAAGGGGACACGATCTCTGCTTTGACAAGACGTGCCAAGGAAGCCACCTCGCTAAACACGCTGAGGTGGGACAGTAAAACGATTCGAATAAAGGATTGGCTGTGGCATGATGTCACACTACGGGATACGTCAACAGGTTAGATTTGTGCAAATATTATTCTATCTACGGTGGTATGTGGAAACTATTTTGCAGAGCTGGACACTATCCTTGTGTTCAACATAGTCTATGAAGTATTCGGAGGAGGAACCCGCCTATGGCGAAGACAATTTGCGCGCCGAACTCGTCGTCATTGAAGCCTGGTTCACGGGCTACTAAGGGAGTCCTGGATTAGGGGATGTCCGGATGGCCGTACTATGACCTTTGGCCGGACTCCCGGACTGTGAAGATACAAGATTGGAGACTTCGTCCCGTGTCCGGATAGGACTTTCCTTGGCGTAGAAGGCAAGCTTGGCGATACGATATATAGATCTCCTCCCATTGTAACCGACTCTGTGTAACCCTAGCCCTCTCCGGTGTCTATATAAACCGGAGAGTTTTAGTCCGTAGGACGAACAACAATCATACCATAGGCTAGCTTCTAGGGTTTAGCCTCTCTGATCTCGTGGTAGATCAACTCTTGTACTACCCATATCATCAATATTAATCAAGCAGGAGTAGGGTTTTACCTCCATCGAGAGGGCCCGAACCTGGGTAAAAACATCGTGTCCCTTGTCTCCTGTTACCATCCGCCTAGACGCACAGTTCGGGACCCCCTACCCGAGATCCGCCGGTTTTGACACCGACAATCCCCTTGGTACTCGGCATCTTCATCTTGAGGTAAGCATAGTGGGGGGCTGCCATGAACTTGGCCAGGGCAGGCCGGCCAAGCAGCGCATGGTAGGGGCTCTCAAGGTCCACCACTTCAAACCAAATTGGCTCACGGCGGAAATAATTCTTGTCTCCAAAGAGAACGTCAATTTTGGTCTTGCCAATTGGTGAGCAGGAAAGGCCAGGGACTATGCCATGGAATACAGTCCGACTGGGGTGGAGCTGTTTCTGCTTGATTCCCAACTTTTCCATTGTGTCGCGGTACAGGATATTGATGCTGCTGCCGCCATCTATCAGGACTCTGGAGAAACGAGCTGCCCGCCTCTCAGTTGCAAAGGTAGCATTTAGGACCAGGGCGTAGGAACTAGGGGAAGGCATCACTTCCGGGTGGTCGGCCCTGCTCCAACTGATGGGCTTTTCAGACCAATGCATGAACTCTGGAGTATTTGACGCCACTGCTTGTACTTCTTGCTGTTGTTGTCGTCTGCTGCGTCTGTCATCGGCCACACTGGTGAACACAACATAGGCTCCTGCTCATCAGGATACTCGTCTTGTATGGCGCCGACTAGCCGAGCCGCCGGCTGCTGGCCGCCTGACGGAGGCCGGCCTCCCTCAGGTCCGGCTGGTCTGGCTTCCGCCGTCTTCCGGGCTCTCGTTGCCTAGTAGGGCCTGCCGCCTGTAGGCCATACCGACAGGGCATCATGGGGAACAGGACTCCGCCTGTCAGGAGTGATGTCGGGGGAGGAGTGGCTACAGTGCTGCGCTGGGCGGAGATCTCCGCCGATACGAGGCACTGTAGCCATGCCAAGCCCAAGATTCGGGGGTGAGGGACTACACTATAGCCTCACCCTATCTTGTCATCTTGATGAGGGTGCAGACTCTGAGGGCGCCGGGCAGCCGCCTGCTAGACACCGGCTTCTCTGGAGGCTGTCTGCCAGGAGCCGGCCGGTCTTGGAGCTGTCTGCCGGTGCGTGGCCGTCTTCGGGCAGCCGGTCGTTAAGCCAGCCGGCCACCAGAAGGCGGCGCTTCAATATGAAGTCTCGTGGGGTGAAGCCGGCCCAAAGTCTTGAAAGACTCGGGGCCTCGGGTGAGGCTACCCGTGGCCCATTACTCCGACACTGAGACACCTCTCCGGTCAATAACCAATAGTGGGACCTGGATGCCCATATTGATTCCTACATATTTCACAACGATCTTTATCGGTCGAACCATTATGACAACATATGTTATTCCCTTTGTCTATCGGTATGTTTCTTGCCCAAGATTCGATCATCGGAATCTTTATACCTAGTTCAATCTCGTTACCGGAAAGTCTCTTTACTCGTTCTGTAATGCATCATCCTACAACTAACTCATTAGTCACTTTGCTTGCAAGGCTTCTTATGATGTGCATTACCAAGAGGGCCCAGAGATATCTCTCTGATACTCGGAGTGACAAATCCTAATCTCGATCTATGCCAACCCAACAAACACCTTCGGAGATACCTGTAGAGCATCTTTATAATCACCCAGTTATGTTGTGACGTTTGATAGCACACAAGGTATTCCTTTGGTATTCGGGAGTTGCATAATCTCATAGTTGAAGGAATATGTATTTGATATGAAGAAAGCAATAGCAATAAAACTGAACGATCATTATGCTAAGCTAATGGATGGGTCTTGTCCATCACATCATTCTCCTAATGATGTGATCCCGTTCATCAAATGATAACACATGTCTATGGTTAGTAAACTTAACCATCTTTGATTAACGAGCTAGTCTAGTAGAGGCTTACTAGGGATACGGTGTTTTGTCTATGTATCCACACATGTATCAAGTTTACAGTTAATACAGTTATAGCATGAATAATAAACATTTATCATGAAATAAGGAAATATAAAATACCAACTTTACTATTGCCTCTAGGGCATTTTTCCTTCAGTCTCCCACTTGCACTAGAGTCAATAATCTAGTTCACATCGCCATGTGATTACCAACATTTCACATCATCATGTGATTAACACCCATAGTTCACATCGGCATGTGACCAACACCCAAAGGGTTTACTAGAGTCAATAATCTAATTCACATCGCTATGTGATTAACACCCAAAGAATACTAAGGTGTGATCATGTTTTGCTTGTGAGAGAAATTTAGTCAACGGGTCTGCCACATTCAGATCCGTATGTATATTGCAAATTTCTATGTCTACAATGCTCTACATGAAGCTAATCTATCTAATTTCTCCCACGTTCAATACATATCTATATTGAGACTTTAGAGTCATCTAGATCAGTGTCAAAGCTTGCATCGACGCAACTCTTTATGACAAACTCTTTATCACAAACCGAGAAACATTTCCTTAGTCCTCTTTAAGGTAACAAAGGATAATTTTGACCGATGTCCAGTGATCTATTCCTGGATCACTATTGTGTCCCCTTGCTAAACTCATGGCAAGGTACACAACAAGTTTGGTACACAACATGGCATACTTTATAGAACCTATGGCTGAGGCATAGGGAATGACTTTCATTCTCTCCCTATCTTCTATCGTGGTCGGGCTTTGAGTCTTACTCAACTTCACACTTTACCAGGCCAGAACCCCTTCTTTGACTAATCTATTTTGAACTCCTTCAAAATCTTGTCAAGGTGTGTGCTTTGTGAAAGTCCTATTAAGCGTCTTGATCTATCTCTATAGATCTTGATGCCCAATACGTAAGTAGCTTTACCGACGTCTTTTATTGAAAAATACTTATTCAAGTGTCCCTTTATGTTATCCAGAAATTCTACATCATTTCCAATCAACAATATGTCATCCACATATAATATTAGATATGCTATAGAGCTCCCTCTCACTTTCTTGTAAATACAGGCTTCTCCGAAAGTCTGTATATAACCATATGCTTTGATCACCTCATCAAAGCACATATTCCAACTCCGAGATGCTTGCACTAGTCCATAGATGGATCGCTGGAGCTTGCACACTTTGTTAGCACCTTTAGGATCAACAAAACCTTCTGGTTGCATCACATACAAATCCATTAAGGAATGCCATTTTGACGTCCATTAGCCAGATTTCATAATCAGTAAAATGCGGCAATTGCTAGCATGATTCGAACAGACTTAAGCATCACTACGGGTGAGAAAGTCTCATCGTAGTCAACTCCTTGAACTTGTCAAAAACCTTTTGTGACAAGTCGAGCTTTATAGACAGTAACATTACCCTCAGCGTCAGTCTTCTTCTTGAAGATCCATTTATTCTTTATGGATCGCCGATCATCGGGCAAATCCACCAAAGTCCACACTTTGTTCTCATACATGGATCTTATCTCAGATTTCATGGCCTCAAGCCATTTATCAGAATCTGGGCTCATCATAGCTTCTTCATAGTTTGTAGCTTCGTCGTGTTCTAGTAATATGACTTCTAGAATAGGATTACCATACCACTCTGGTGTCGATCGTGTTCTGGTTGACCTATGAGGTTCGGTAGTAAATTGATCTGAAGTTTCATGATCATCATTACCTTCCTCTCTAGTTGGTGTAGGCATCATGGGAACAGATTTCTCAGATGAGATACTTTCCAAATTGAGAGAAGGTACAATTACCTCATCAAGTTCTACTTTCTTCCCACTCACTTCTTTCGAGAGAAATTCCTTTTCTAGAAAGGTTCCATTCTTGGCAACAAAGATCTTGCCTTCAGATCTACGGTAGAAGGTATACCAATTGTTTCCTTAGGGTATCCTATGAAGACACACTTCTCCGATTTGGGTTTGAGCTTATTAGGATGAAGCCTTTTGACATAAGTGTCACAACCCCAAACTTTAAGAAACGACAACTTAGGTTTCTTGCCAAACCACAGTTCATACGGTGTCGTCTCAACGGATTTAGACGGTGCCCTATTTAACATGAGTGCGGTTGTCTCTAATGCATAACCCCAAAATGATAGTGTTAAACCTGTAAGAGACATCATATATCACACCATATCTAATAAAGTGCGGTTATAACATTCGGACACACCATTACGCTATGGTGTTCTAGGTGGCGTGAGTTGTGAAACAATTCCACATTGTTTTAAATGAAGGCCAAAGTCGTAACTCAAATATTTGCCTCCTCAATCAGATCGTAGAAACTTTATTTTCTTGTTACAATGATTCTCCACTTCACTCTAAAATTCTTTGAACTTTTCAAATGTTTCAGACTTGTGTTTCATCAAGTAGATATACCCATATCTGCTCAAATCATCTGTGAAGGTCAAAAATAATGATACCCGCTGCGAGCCTCAATATTCATCGGACTGCATACATCGGTATGTATTATTTCCAATAATTCGCCGGCTCGCTCCATTGTTCCGGAGAACGGAGTTTTAGTCATCTTGCCCATGAGGCATGGTTTGCAAGTATCAAATGATTCATAATCGAGTGATTCCAAAAGTCCATCTGCATGGAGTTTCTTCATGTGATTTACATCAATATGACCTAAACAGCAGTGCCACAAATATGTTGCACTATCATTATCAACTTTGCATCTTTTGGCATCAATATTATGAATATGTGTATCACTATGATCGAGATTCAATAAACCATCCACATTGGGTGTATGACCATAGAAGGTTTTATTCATGTAAACAGAACAACAATTATTCTCTGTCTTAAATGAATAACCGTATTGCAATAAACTCAATCCTATCTTGTTCATGCACAACGCAAACACAAAATAACATTTATTTAGGTTCAACACTAATCCCGAAAGTATAGGGAGTGTGCGATGATGATCATATCAATCTTGGAACCACTTCCAACACACATCATCACTTCACCCTCAACTAGTCTCCATTTATTCTACAACTCCTGTTTCGAGTTACTAATCTTAGTAACCGAATAGGTATCAAAATACCCAGGGGCTACTACGAGCACTAGTAAGGTACACATCAATAACATGTATATCAAATATACTTTTGTTCACTTTGCCATCCTTCTTATCCGCGAAATATTTGGGGTAGTACCGCTGCCAGTGACCATTTCCTTTGCAGTAGAAGCACTCAGTTTCAGGCTTAGGTCTAGCTTTGGGCTTCTTCACGGAAGTGACAACTTGCTTGCCATTCTTCTTGAAGTTACCTTTCTTTCCCTTGCCTTTTTTCTTGAAACTGGTGGTATTGTTAACCATCAACACTTGATGCTCTTTCTTGATTTCTACCTTCGCCGATTTCAGCATCACGAAAAGCTCGAGACTCGTTTTCGTCATCCCTTGCATATTATAGTTCATCACAAAGTTCTAGTAGCTTGGTGATGGTGACTAGAGAACTCTGTCAATCGCTATCTTATTTGGAAGATTAACTACCACTTGATTCAAGCGATTGTAGTGCCCAGACATTCTGAACACATGCTCACTAGCTGAGCTATTGTCCTCCATCTTGTAGGCAAAAGTACTTGCCAGAGGTCTCATACCTCTCGACACGGGCATGAGTCTGAAATACCAATTTTAGCTCTTGGAACATCTCATATGCTCTGTGGCGTTCAAAACGCCTTTGAAGCCCCGATTCTAAGCCATAAAGCATGGCGCACTAAACTATCAAGTAGTCATCATATCGAGCTTGCCAAATGTTCATAATGTCTGCATCTGCTCCTGCTATAGGTGTGTCACCTAGCGGTGCATCAAGGACATAATTCTTCTGTGCACCAATGAGGATAATCCTCAGATCATGGACCTAGTCCGCATCATTGCTACTATCATCTTTCAACTTAGTTTTCTCTAGGAACATATCAAAAAACATAGGGGAGCTACAACGCGAGCTATTGATCTACAACATAATTTGCAAATACTATTAGGACTAAGTTCATGATAAATTAAGTTTAATTAATCAAATTACTTAAGAACTCCCACTTAGATAGACATCCCTCAAGTCATCTAAATGATACGTAATCCAAATCAACTAAACCATGTCCGATCATCACATGAGATGGAGTAGTCATCAATGGTGAACATCTCTATGTTGATCATATCTACTATATGATTCATGTTCAACATTTCGGTCTCCAGTGTTCTGAGTGTTGGAAATATGCCCTAGAGGCAATAATAAAAGGATTATTATTATATAACCTTGTTCATGATAATTGTCTTTTATTCATGCTATAATTGTATTATCCGGAAATCATAATACACGTGTGAATACATAGACCACAATACGTCCCTAGTGAGCCTCTAGTTGACTAGCTCGTTGATCAACAGATAGTCATGGTTTCCTGACTATGGACATTGGATGTCGTTGATAACGGGATCACATCATTAGGAGAATGATGTGATGGACAAGACCCAATCCTAAGCATAGCACAAGATCGTGTAGTTCATTTTGCTAGAGCTTTTTCTATGTCAAGTATCTCTTCCTTAGACCATGAGATCGTGTAACTCCCGGATACCGTAGGAGTGCTTTGGGTGTACCAAACGTCACAACGTAACTGGGTGACTATAAAGGTGCACTACAGGTATCTCCGAAAGTGTCTGTTGGGTTGACACGGATCGAGACTGGGATTTGTCACTCCGTATAATGGAGAGGTATCACTGGGCCCACTCGGTAGTGCATCATCATAATGAGCTCAAAGTGACCAAGTGTCTGGTCACGGGATCATGCATTACGGTACGAGTAAAGTGACTTGCCGGTAACAAGATTGAACGAGGTATTGGGATACTGACGATCGAATCTTGGGCAAGTAACATACCGTCTGACAAAGGGAATAGTATATGGGGTTGCTTGAATCCTCGACATCGTGGTTCATCCGATGAGATCATTGAGGAGTATGTGGGAGCCAACATGGGTATCCAGATCCCGTTCTTGGTTATTGACCGGAGAGCCGTCTCGGTCATGTCTGCATGTCTCCCGAACCCGTAGGGTCTACACACTTAAGGTTCGGTGACGCTAGGGTTGTATGAATATGAGTATGCAGCAAACCGAATGTTTTTCGGAGTCCCGGAAGAGATCCCGGACGTCACGAGGAGTTCCGGAATGGTCCAGAGGTAAAGAATTATATATAGGAAGTGCTGTTTCGGCCATCGGGAAAGTTTCGGGGTCACCCGGTATTGTACCGGGACCACCGGAAGGGTCCCGGGGGTCCACCGGGTGGGGCCACCTATCCCGGAGGGCCCCGTGGGCTAAAGTTGGAGGGGAACCAGCCCCTAGTGGGCTGTTGCGCCCCCCTTTGGCCCCCCCTGCGCCTAGGGTTGGAAACCCTAGGTGGGGGGCGCAGCACTTGCCTTGGGGGGCACTCCACCCCCCCTGGCCGCCGCCCCCTTGGGAGATTGCATCTCCCAGGGCCGGTGCCCCCCCTGGGGTCCTATATAAAGGATGGCAGGGGGAGGTCAGCCGCACCCTGTGTCTTGGCGCCTCCCTCCCCCTACTACACCTCGTCCTCCTCCCGCAACAGCTTGGCGAAGCCCTGCCGGAGTTCTGCTGCATCCACCACCACGCCGTTGTGCCGCTGGATCATCATCAACCTCTCCTTCCCCCTTGCTGGATCAAGGAGGAGACGTCATCCGCTCCGTACGTGTGTTGAACGCGGAGGTGTTGTCCGTTCGGCACTTGGTCATCGGTGATTTGGATCACGGCGAGTATGACTCCATCATCACCATTCTCTTGAACGCTTCCGCACGCGATCTACAAAGTGGTATGTAGATGCAATCTCTCTCCCATGACTCGTTGCTTAGATGAACTCATAGATGGATCTTGGTGAAACCGTAGGAAAAATTTTAATTTTCTGCAACGTTCCCCAAGAGTGGCATCATGAGCTAGGTCTATGCGTAGTTCTCTATTGCACGAGTAGAACACAATTTTGTTGTGGGCGTAGATCTTGTCAACTTGCTTGCCGCTACTAGTCTTTTCTTGCTTCAGCGGTATTGTGGGATGAAGCGGCCTAGACCGACCTTACACGTACGCTTACGTGAGACAGGTTCCACTGACTGACATGCACTAGTTGCATAAGGTGGCTAGCGGGTGTCTGTCTCTCCCACTTTAGTTGGAGCGGATTCGACGAAAAGGGTCCTTATGAAGGGTAAATAGAAGTTGACAATATCACGTTGTGGTTATTCATAGGTAAGAAAACGTTCTTGCTAGAACCCAATTGCAGCCACGTAAAAGATGCAACAACAATTAGAGGACGTCTAACTTGTTTTTGCAGCAATTGTCATGTGATGTGATATGGCCAGAAGTTGTGATGAATGATGAATGATATATTGTGATGTATGAGATCATGTTCTTGTAATAGGAATCACGACTTGCATGTCGATGAGTATGACAACCGGCAGGAGCCATAGGAGTTGTCTTTATTTTTGTATGACCTGCGTGTCATTGAAGAACGCCATGTAAATTACTTTACTTTATTGCTAAACACGTTAGCCATAGAAGTAGAAGTAGTCGTTGGCGTGACAACTTCATGAAGGCACGATGATGGAGATCATGATGATGGAGATCATGGTGTCATGCCGGTGACGAAGATGATCATGGAGCCCCGAAGATGGAGATCGAAGGAGCTATATGATATTGGCCATATCATGTCACTACTTTATATAATTGCATGTGATGTTTATTATGTTTATGCATCTTGTTTACTTAGAACGACGGTAGTAAATAAGATGATCCCTTATAATAATTTCAAGAAAGTGTTCCCCCTAACTTGCGCCGTTGCTAAAGTTGGTCGTTTCGAAGCACCATGTGATGATCGGGTGTGATAGATCCTTACGTTCACATACAACGGGTGTAAGACAGTTTTACACAAGAAGAAACACTTAGGGTTAACTTGACGAGCCTAGCATGTACAGACATGGCCTCGGAACACAAGAGACCGAAAGGTCGAACATGAGTCGTATGGAAGATATGATCAACATGGAGATGTTCACCGATGATGACTAGTCCGTCTCACGTGATGATCGGACACGGCCTAGTCGACTCGGATCGTGTAACACTTAGATGACTAGAGGGATGTCTAATCTGAGTGGGAGTTTATTAAATAATTTGATTAGATGAACTTAATTATCATGAACTTAGTCTAAAACCTTTGCAAAATATGTCTTGTAGATCAAATGGCCAACGCTCATGTCAACATGAACTTCAACATGTTCCTAGAGAAAACCAAGCTGAAAGATGATGGCAGCAACTATTCGGACTAGGTCCGGAACCTGAGGATCATCCTCATAGCAGCCAAGAAAGATTATGTCCTAGATGCACCGCTAGGTGAAGCACCCATCCCAGAGAACCAAGACGTATGAACACTTGGCAATCACGTGCTGATGATTACTCCCTCGTTCAGTGCGGCATGCTTTACAGCTTAGAACCGGGGCTCCAAAAGCGTTTTGAGCGACACGGAGCATATGAGATGTTCGAGGAGCTGAAAATGGTTTTTCAAGCTCATGCCCGGGTCGAGAGATATGAAGTCTCTGACAAGTTCTATAGTTGTAAGATGGAGGAAAACAGTTCTGTTAGTGAGCACATACTCAAAATGTTTGGGTTGCACAACCGCCTGTCCCAGCTGGAGATCAACCTCCCGGACGATGCGGTCATTGACAGAATCCTTCAGTCGCTCCCACCGAGCTACAAGAGCTTTGTGTTGAACTACAATATGCAGGGGATGGTGAAGACCATTCCTGAAGTATTTTCAATGCTGAAATCAGCAGAGGTTGAAATCAAGAAAGAACATCAAGTGTTGATGGTCAATAAGACCACTAAGTTCAAGAAGGGCAAGAGTAAGAAGAACTTCAAGAAGGACGGCAAAGATGTTGCAGCGCCCGGTAAGCCAGTTGCCGGGAAGAAGTCAAAGAATGGACCCAAGCCTGAGACTGAGTGCTTTTATTGCAAAGGGAAGGGTCACTAGAAGCGGAACTGCCCCAAATACTTAGCGGACAAGAAGGCCGGCAACACTAAAGGTATATTTGATATACATGTAATTGATGTGTACCTTACCAGTACTCGTAGTAACTCCTGGGTATTTGATACCGGTGCCGTTGCTCATATTTGTAACTCACAGCAGGAGCTGCGGAATAAGCGGAGACTGGCGAAGGACGAGGTTTCGATGCGCGTCGGGAATGGTTCCAAGGTCGATGTGATCGTCGTCGGCACGCTACCTCTACATTTACCTATGGATTAGTTTTAAACCTCAATAATTGTTATTTAGTGCCAAGTTTGAGCATGAGCATTGTATCTGGATCTCGTTTGATGCGAGATGGCTACTCATTTAAATCCGAGAATAATGGTTGTTCCATTTATATGAGAGATATGTTTTATGGTCATGCCCTGATGGTCAATGGTTTATTCTTAATGAATCTCGAACGTAATGTTACACATATTCATAGTGTGAATACCAAAAGATGTAAAGTTGATAACAATAGTTCCACATACTTGTGGCACTGCCGCCTTGGTCACATTGGTGTCAAGCGCATGAAGAAGCTCCATGCTGATGGACTTTTAGAGTCTCTCGATTATGAATCATTTGACACATGTGAACCATGCCTCATGGGCAAAATGACCAAGACTCCATTCTCCGGAACAATGGAGCGAGCAACCAACTTATTGGAAATCATACATACTGATGTGTGTGGTCCAATGAGCGTTGAGGCTCGCGGAGGATATCATTATGTTCTCACTCTCACTGATGACTTAAGTAGATATGGGTATGTCTACTTGATGAAACACAAGTCTGAGACCTTTGAAAAGTTCAAGGAATTTCAGAATGAAGTAGAGAATCAACGTGACCGAAAGATAAAGTTCCTACGATCAGATCGTGGAGGAGAATATTTAAGTCACGAATTTGGTACACACTTAAGAAAATGTGGAATCGTTTCACAACTCACGCCGCCTGGAACACCTCAGCGTAATGGTGTGTCCGAACGTCGTAATCGCACTCTATTGGATATGGTGCGATCTATGATGTCTCTTACCAATTTACCGCTATCATTTTGGGGGATACGCTCTAGAGACAGCAACATTCACTTTAAATAGGGCACCGTCTAAATCCGTTGAGACGACATCGTATGAATTATGGTTTGGGAAGAAACCTAAGTTGTCGTTTCTAAAAGTTTGGGGATGCGATGCTTATGTCAAGAAAATTCAACCTGAAAAGCTCGAACCCAAGTCGGAAAAATGCGTCTTCATAGGATACCCCAAGGAAACCATTGGGTATACCTTCTACTTAAGATCCGAGGGCAAGATCTTTGTTGCCAAGAATGGATCCTTTCTGGAAAAAGAGTTTCTCTCGAAAGGAGTGAGTGGGAGGAAGGTAGAACTCGATGAAGTACTACCTCTTGAACCGGAAAGTAGTGCAGCTCAGGAAAATGTTCCTGTGGTGCCTACACCGACTGGAGAGGAAATTAATGATGATGATCAAGGTACTTCGGATCAAGTTGCTACTGAACTTCGTAGGTCCACGAGGACACGTTCCACACCAGAGTGGTATGGCAACCCTGTCCTGGAAATCATGTTGTTAGACAACGGTGAACCTTCGAACTATGAAGAAGCGATGGCAGGCCCAGATTCCAACAAATGGCTAGAAGCCATGCAATTCGAGATAGAATCCATGTACGAAAACAAAGTATGGACTTTGACTGACTTGCCCGATGATCGGCGAGCGATAGAAAACAAATGGATCTTTAAGAAGAAGACGGACGCGGATGGTAATGTCACCATCTATAAAGCTCGACTTGTCGCTAAGGGTTATCAACAAATTCAAGGGATTTACGATGAGACTTTCTCTCCCGTAGCGAAGCTTAAGTCTGTCCGAATCATGTTAGCAATTGCCGCATACTATGATTATGAGATATGGCAGATGGACGTCAAAACGGCATTCCTTAACGGTTATCTTAAGGAAGAGCTGTATATGATGCAGCTGGAAGGTTTTGTCGATCCTAAGAATGCTAACAAAGTATGCAAGCTCCAGTGATCCATTTATGGGCTGGTGCAAGCATCTCGGAGTTGGAACATTCACTTTGATGAGATGATCAAAGCATTTGGGTTTATGCAGACTTATGGAGAAGTCTGCGTTTACAAGAAAGTGAGTGGGAGCTCTGTAGCATTTATCATATTATATGTAGATGACATACTTTTGATGGGAAATGATATAGAATTCTTGGACAGCATTAAGGCCTACTTGAATAAGTGTTTTTCAATGAAGGACCTTGGAGAAGCTGCTTACATATTAGGCATCAAGATCTATATGGATAGATCGAGACGCCTCATAGGTCTTTCACAAAGCACATACCTTGATAAGATTTTGAAGATGTTCAAAATGGATCAGTCCAAGAAAGGGTTCTTGCCTGTACTGCAAGGTGTGAGATTGAGCTCGGCTCAATGCCCGACCACGGCAAAAGATAAAGAAGAGATGAGCGTCATCCCCTATGCCTCAGCCATAGGATCTATTATGTATGCCATGCTGTGTACCAGACCTGATGTAAACCTTGCCGTAAGTTTGGTAGGAAGGTACCAAAGTAATCCCGGCAAGGAACACTGGACAGCGGTCAAGAATATCCTGAAGTACCTGAAAAGGACAAAGGACATGTTTCTCATTTATGGAGGTGACGAAGAGCTCGTCGTAAAGGGTTACGTCGTTGCTAGCTTCGACACAGATCTGGATGACTCTAAGTCACAAACCGAATATGTGTATATGTTGAATGGTGGAGCAGTAAGCTGGTGCAGCTGCAAGCAGAGCGTCGTGGCGGGATCTACATGTGAAGCGGAGTACATGGCAGCCTCGGAGGCAGTGCATGAAACAATTTGGGTGAAGGAGTTCATCACCGACCTAGGAGTCATGCCCAATGCGTCAGGGCCGATCAAACTCTTCTATGACAACACTGGAGCTATTGCCCTTGCCAAGGAGCCCAGGTTTCACAAGAAGACCAGGCACATCAAGCGTCGTTTCAACTCCATCCATGAAAATGTTCAAGATGGAGACATAGATATTTGCAAAGTACATACGGATCTGAATGTCGCAGATCCGTTGACTAAACCTCTTCCGCGAGCAAAACATGATCAACACCAGAACTCTATGGGTGTTCGATTCATCACAATGTAACTAGATTATTGACTCTAGTGCAAGTGGGAGACTGTTGGAAATATGCCCTAGAGGCAATAATAAAAGGATTATTATTATATTTCCTTATTCATGATAATTGTCTTTTATTCATGCTATAATTGTATTATCCGGAAATCGTAATACACGTGTGAATACATAGACCACAATACGTCCCTAGTGAGCCTCTAGTTGACTAGCTCGTTGATCAACAGATAGTCATGGTTTCCTGACTATGGACATTGGATGTCGTTGATAACGGGATCACATCATTAGGAGAATGATGTGATGGACAAGACCCAATCCTAAGCATAGCACAAGATCGTGTAGTTCGTTTTGCTAGAGCTTTTTCTATGTCAAGTATCTCTTCCTTAGACCATGAGATCGTGTAATTCCCGGATACCGTAGGAGTGCTTTGGGTGTACCAAATGTCACAACGTAACTGGGTGACTATAAAGGTGCACTACAGGTATCTCCGAAAGTGTCTGTTGGGTTGACACGGATCGAGACTGGGATTTGTCACTCCGTATAACGGAGAGGTATCACTGGGCCCACTCGGTAGTGCATCATCATAATGAGATCAAAGTGACCAAGTGTCTAGTCACGGGATCATGCATTACGGTAGGAGTAAAGTGACTTGCCGGTAACGAGATTGAACGAGGTATTGGGATACCGACGATCGAATCTCGGGCAAGTAACATACCGTCTGACAAAGGGAATAGTATACGGGGTTGCTTGAATCCTCGACATCGTGGTTCATCCAATGAGATCATCGAGGAGTATGTGGGATCCAACATGGGTATCCAGATCCCGCTGTTGGT
Organism: Triticum aestivum; assembly: GCF_018294505.1. Lineage (NCBI taxonomy): Eukaryota > Viridiplantae > Streptophyta > Magnoliopsida > Poales > Poaceae > Triticum > Triticum aestivum. The sequence continues at coordinate 136,021,856 of NC_057804.1, read as the reverse complement.
TATTGATCGGAGAGCCGTCTCGGTCATGTCTGCATGTCTCCCGAACCCGTAGGGTCTACACACTTCAGGTTCGGTGACGCTAGGGTTGTATGAATATGAGTATGCAGCAAACCGAATGTTGTTCGGAGTCCCGGATGAGATCCCGGACGTCACGGGGAGTTTCGGAATGGTCCGGAGGTAAAGAATTATATATAGGAAGTGCTGTTTCGGCCATCGGGAAAGTTTCGGGGTCACCCGGTATTGTACCGGGACCACCGGAAGGGTCCCGGGGGTCCACCAGGTGGGGCCACCTATCCCGGAGGGCCCCATGGGCTGAAGTGGGAGGGGAACCAGCCCCTAGTGGGCCGGTGAGCCCCCCCTTGGGCCCCTCCTACGCCTAGGGTTGGAAACCCTAGGTGGGGGGCGCAGCACTTGCCTTGGGGGGCACTCCACCCCCCCCCCCTGGCCGCCGCCTCCTTGGGAGATTGCATCTCCTAGGGCTGGCGCCCCCCTGGGGGCCTATATATAGGAGGGCAGGGGGAGGGCAGCCGCACCCTGTGTCTTGGCGCCTCCCTCCCCCTGCTACACCTCGTCCTCCTCCCGCAGCAGCTTGGCGAAGCCCTGCCGGAGTTCTGCTGCATCCACCACCACGATGTTGTGCTGCTGGATCATCATCAACCTCTCCTTCCCCCTTGCTGGATCAAGAAGGAGGAGACGTCATCCGCTCCGTACGTGTGTTGAATGCGGAGGTGCTGTCCGTTCGGCACTTGGTCATCGGTGATTTGGATCACGGCGAGTACGACTCCATCATCACCGTTCTCTTGAATGCTTCCGCACGCGATCTACAAAGTGGTATGTAGATGCAATCTCTCTCCCATGACTCATTGCTTAGATGAACTCATAGATGGATCTTGGTGAAACCGTAGGAAAAAATTTAATTTTCTGCAACGTTCCCCAACACCGAGGCCATGTCTGTACATGCTAGGCTCCTCAAGTTTAACTCGAGTATTCCTCATGTGCAAAACTGTCTTGCACCCATTGTATGTAAACGTAGAGCCTATCATACCTGATCATCACGTGGTGTCTCAGCATGAAGAACTGTCGCAACGGTGCATACTCAGGGAGAACACTTATACCTCTAAATTTAGTTAATGGATCATCTTATAATGCTACCGTCGTACTAAACAAAATGAGATGCATAAAGATAAACATCACATGCAATCAAAATATGTGACATGATATGGCCATCATCATCTTGTGCTTTTGATCTCCATCTCCAAAGCATCATCATGATCTCCATCATCACCGGCTCGACACCTTAATCTCCATCGTAGTGTCATGGTTGTCTCGCCAACTATTGCTTCTACAACTATCGCTACCGCTTAGTTGTAAAGTAAAGCAATTACATGGCGTTTGCATTCCATACAATAAAGCGACAACCATAAGGCTCCTACCAGTTGCCAATAAATTTTACAAAACATGATCACCTCATACAACAATTTATATCACATCATGTCTTGACCATATCACATCACAACATGCCCTGCAAAAACAAGTTAGACGTCCTCTACTTTGTTGTTGCAAGTTTTATGTGGCTGTTACGGGCTTCTAGCAAGAACCGTTCTTACCTATGACACAAAACCACAACGGTGATTTATCAAATTTGTTGTTTAAACCTTCAACAAGGATTGGCCGCTGTCAAATTTGATTCAACTAAAGTTGGAGAAATAGACACCCGCCAGCCACCTTTATGCAAAACTAGTTGCATGTCTATCGGTGGAACCGGTATCATGAATGTGGTCATGTAAGGTTGGTCCATGTCGCTTCATCCAACAATACCGTCGAATCAAAATAAGACATTGGTGGTAAGCAGTATGACGATCACTGCCCACAACTATTTGTGTTCTACTCGTGCATATCATCTATGCATAGACCTGGCTCTGATACCACTACTGGGAACGTAGCATGCAATTTCAAAAAAATCCTATGCTCACGCAAGATCTATCTAGGAGATGCATAGGAATGAGAGGGGGAGAGTGTGTCTACGTATCCTCATAGACCGAAAGCACAAATGTTTATCACGCAGTTGATGTAGTCGTACCCTTCGCGATCCGATTCACGATCCAACCGATCTAGTGCCAAACGGATGGCACCTCCGCCTTTAGCACAAGTTCGGCTCGATGACATCTCCTCCTTCTTGATCCAGCAAGCAGGAGAGGAGAAGTAGATGGGATCACAACCAACACAACGGTGTGGTGGTGATGGTGGTGCTGGAGCACCGACAGCGCTTTGCTAAGCGTCGCCGGGACGAGATGGTGGAACTACGGAGTAACGGGGGAGAGAGAGGCGCCAAGGGCTTAGTGTATCCTCTTGGGGCACCCCCTCCCCTCTATATATAGGTGGAGGAGTGTGGGAAACAGCTCCTCCAAGTCCTAGGGCATAGCTAAGGGGGAGAGGACTTGGACTCCAAGTCCAATCCTATTCCTACTAGGACTCCTTCATTTTTGGACTTCCCTAGCCATATGGGCTTTTGAGGACTTGGTGCGCCTAGCCCAATAAGGCCAGGGCACCTCCCCGTAGCCCATGCTAGCCCGTGGGTCGTAGTGAACCCACTTGGGGACTTCCAGACTGCACCTTTTTCCGGAACCCAAAATATGACTTTCCATATATAAATCTTTACCTCTCGACCATTCCAAGAGTCCTCATGACATCTGAGATCTCATCCGGGACTCCGAACAACATTTGGTTACCACTCATCAAATATCCCAATACTACTCTAGCATCAACAAACGTTAAGCGTGCGACCCTACGGGTTCGGGATTATGTAGTCATGACCGAGACACCTCTCCGGTCAATAACCAATAGCGGGACCTGGATGCCCATATTGATTCCTACATATTTCACGAAGATCGTTATCGGTCGAACCGTTATGACAACATACATTATTCCCTTTGCCCATCGGTATGTTACTTGCCTGGGAATCAATCGTCGGTATCTTCATACCTAGTTCAATCTCGTTACCGGCAAGTCTCTTTATTCGTTTCATAATGCATCATCCTGCAACTAACTGATTAGTCACTTTGCTTGCAAGGCTTCTTATGATGTGCATTACCGAGAGGGCCCAGAGATACCTCTCTGATACTTAGAGTGACAAATCCTAATCTCAATCTATGCCAACCCAACAAACACCTTCGGAGATACCTGTAGAGCATCTTTATAATCACCCAGTTATGTTGTGACGTTTGATAGCACACAAGGTATTCCTACGATATTCGGGAGTTGCATAATCTCATAGTCGAAGGAATATGTATTTGACAGGAAGAAAGCAATAGCAATAAAACGGAACGATCATTATGCTAAGCTAACAGATGGGTCTTGTCCATCACATCATTCTCCTAATGATGTGATCCCGTTCATCAAATGACAACACATGTCTATGGTTAGGAAACTTAACTATATTTGATTAATGAGCTAGTCTAGTAGAGGCTTACTAGGGACATGGTGTTTTGTCTATGTATCCACACATGTATCAAGTTTTCGGTTAATACAGTTTTAGCATGAAAAATAAACATTTATCATGAAATGAGGAAATATAAAATAACAACTTTATTATTGCCTCTAGGGCATTTTTCCTTCACTTAGAGCATGGGCATGTCTTTTGTAGAAAGAATTAAACTCTCTTGCTTCACTTATATATATTTAGAGAGTCAACAGGAATTGTTCATTCACAAGCATGGTTAGTCATAAAATCCTACATAAAACTTGTAGATCACTGAATATGATATGTTCGATTCATTGAAATAGTTTTGCGATATAGAGATGGTAATACGTAGGAGGTATGAGTGAATGATTGTGGTTTAGTAAGAATATTGGTGTTAAGGTTTGTGATTCCCGAAGCATGCACGTATAGTCTCTCATTAGGCTATGAATTTGGAGCATAATTTATTATTGATTGTCTTCCTTATGAGTGAAGGTCGGGGACGAGCGATGGTCTTTTCCTACCAATCTATCCCCCCAAGGGGCATGTGTAGTAGTACTTTGCTTCGAGGGCTAATAAACTTTCGCAATACGTATGTGAGTTCTTTATGACTAATGTGAGTCCATGGATTATACGCATTCTCACCTTTCCTCAATTTGCTAGCCATTTTGGTACCGTGCATTTCCCTTTCTCACCTCGAGAGTTGGTGCAAACTTTGCCAGTGCATCCAAACCCCGTGATATGATACGCTCTATCACACATAAGCCTCATTATATCTTCCTCAAAACATCCACCATACCTACCTATTATGGCATTTCCATAGCCATTCCGAGATATATTGCCATGCAACTTCCATCATCATCATATACATGACTTGAGCATTCGTTGTCATATTGCTTTGCATGATCGTAAGATAGCTAGCACAATATTTTAATGGCCTGTCCGTTTTTTGATACCTTTGCTATGCTAGATCATTGCACATCCTGGTACACTGTGTATTAGTTTTATCGAGTTGTAAGTAAATAAAAGTGCGATGATCATCATTATTAGAGCATTGCCCCAGTGAGGAAAGGATGATGGATACTATGATTCCCCCAGAAGTCGGGATGAGACTCCGGACAAAAAGAAAAAAAAGAAAAAGAAAAAAGAGGCTAAAAATAGCCCAACAAAAAAAGAAAAAAGAGAAAACAATAAAATAAACAAAATGAGAGAAAAAGAGAGAAGGGGCAATGCTACTATCCTTTACCACACTTGTGCTTCAGAGTAGCACCATGTTTTCATATAGAGAGTCGCATGGCTTATCACTTTCATATACTAGTGGGAATTTTTCATTATAGAACTTGGCTTGCATATTCCGATGATGGGCTTCCTCAAATGCCCGAGGTCTTCATGAGCAAGCAAGTTGGATGCACACCCACTTAGTTTTTAGTTTGAACTTTCATACACTTATAGCTCTTAGTGCATATGTTGCATGGCAATCCCTACTCCTTGCATTGACATCAATTGATGGGCATCTCCATAGCCCGTTGATTAGCCTCTTTAATGTGAGACTTTCTCCTTTTTGTCTTCTCCATATCATCTCTACCACCGTACTCTATTCCACCCATAGTGCTATATCCATGGATTGCACTCATGTATTGCGTGGGGATTGAAAAAGATGAAGCACGTTAAGAAGTATGAGCCAATTTCTCGACTTGTCATCGGGGTTGTGCATGATAAATACTTTGTGTTAAGACTATATGATTTTGTAGGGATAATGTTCTTTAGCATTGATATTTTGAAAGACATGATTATTTGTTGGGATGCCTGAGTATTGATGTCATTATGTCAAACTATAGACCATTGCTTTCAATCACTCGTGTCTTAATATTCATGCCATGATTAGATTATATGGTCAACATTATGCTAGGTAGCATTTCGCATAAAAAATTATCCTTTTTATCATATACCTACTCGAGGACCAGCAGGAATTAAGCTTGGGGATGATGATACGTCTCCGTCGTATCTATAATTTTTGGTTGTTTCATGCCAATATTCTACAACTTTTATATACTTTTGGCAACATTTTATATCATTTTTTGGGACTAACATATCGATCCAGTGCCTAGTGTCAATTCTTGTTTGTTGCATGTTTCTGGTTTCACAGAATACCCATATCAAATGAAGTCCAAACGCGATAAAAATTTACAGAGAATTATTTTGCAATATATGTGATTTTTGGGAAGCCAAATCAAGGCGAGATGATGCTCAAGGGGCCCACAAGCTCAAGGGGTGCGCCCCCCTACCAGGGCGCGACTGGAAAGCTTATGGCCACCCCGTAGGTCGGTTGGAGGTGTCCTTTGGCTGTAAGGAAGCTTATATCCAGATAAAAAATGTGTTAAAATTTCAGCCCAATCAGAGTTACGGATCTCCGGGAATTTCAGAAACGGTGAAATGCCACAAAATAGGAATGCGAAACAGAAGAGAAACAAAGAGATAGATCCAATCTCGGACAGGCTCTCGCTCCTCCGCCACCATGGAGGCCATGGACCGTAGGGGAAACCCTTCCCCCATCTAGGGGGAGGTCAAGGAAGAAGAAGAAGGAGGGGGCTCTCCCCCCTCTCTCCCGGTGGCGCTGGAACATCGTCGGGGCCATCATCCTGACGATGATCTACACCAACAACTTCGCCGCCATCATCACCAACTCTCTCCCCCTCTATGCAGCAGTGTAACACCTCTTCTCCCGGCTGTAATCTCTACTTAAACATGGTGCTCAATGCTATATCTTATTATCCAATGATATGTGGATATCCTATGATGTTTGAGTAGATTCATTTTGTCCTATGGATTGATTGATGATCATGATTGGTTTGAGTTGTATGTTTCATTATTGGTGCTATCCTATTGTCACGCCCAATATGCGACCCTATCCAAAAGGAACTCGAAGGTCCCACCAAGGATAGACCCGCATATTGAAACGCTTTTGCAAGGTGGATATCATTACATCAACATTACATAATAGATGGGGATACATACATAAGGCATACAATGCCACATGAATACAACATCACAATACAAAAGAGCACCATCCGACTATGGATGAATCACAAACAGAAACTCAAACGACATCCACCCTGCTATCCCAGGCTGCCGACCTAGAACCTATCCCCTGATCGAAGAAGCAGAAGAAGAACTCAGCGCAAAGCAAGCATCGCTCTCGCGTCATGATCATCGCACAACCTGTACCTGCAACTGTTGTTGTAGTAATCTGTGAGCCACGAGGAATCAGCAATCCCATTACCATGGGTATCAAGACTACAAAGCTAAAAGGAACGGAAGGGGTAAAGTGGTGAGGCTGCAGCAGTGACTAAGCATGTATGGTGGCTAACATACGCAAATAAGAGCGAGAAGAGAACAAGCGGAACAGTCGTGAAGCTAGCAATGATCAAGAAGTGATCCTGAACTCCTACTTACGTCAAACATAACTCGGAAACCGTGTTCACTTCCCAGACTCCACCGAAAAGAGACCATCACGGCTACACACGCGGTTGATGCGTTTTAATTCGGATCTCGTGTCAAGTTATCTACAACCGGACATTAACAAATTCCCATCTGCCTATAACCGCAGGCACGGCTTTCGAAATATTTTTCCCTGCAGGGGTGTCCCAACTTAGCCCATGACAAGCTCTCGCGATCAACGAAGGAATAGACCTTCTCCCAGGAAGACCCGATCAGACTCGGAATCCCGGTTTACAAGACATTTCGACAATGGTAAAACAAGACCAGCAAAGCCGCCCGATGCGCCGACAAATCCCGATAGTAGCTGCACATATCTCGTTCTCAGGGCACACCAGATGGGTCAGCCTACGAGTAAAACCAGCCCTCGAGTTGCCCTGAGGTGGCCCCGCAGTCTGCCCGGTTTGGACCAACACTTAGACAAGCACTGGCCCGGGGGGGCTAAAATGAAGATGACCCTTGGGTTGGCCGACCCAAGGGAAAGGGATAGGTGGTGGTGAGGCAAATGGTAAAACCAAGGTTGGGCCTTGCTGGAGGAGTTTTATTCAAAGCGAACTGTCAAGGGGGTCCCATAAATCACCCGACCGTGTAAGGAACGCAAAATCCGGGAACATAATACCGGTATGATGGAAACTAGGGCGACAAGAGTGGAACAAAACACTAGGCAAAAGGCCGAGTCTTCCACCCTTTACCAAGTATATAGATGCATTAATAATATAAGAGATATTGTGATATCCCAACCAAAATCATGTCCACCATGGAGAAATCTTCAACTTCACCTGCAACTAGCAACGCTATAAGAGGGGCTGAGCAAAAGCGGTAACATAGCCAAACAACGGTTTGCATAGGGAAGGTGTCAAAGGTTAGAGGTTCATGGCAATTTGGGATGGCTTGATAAACAGGTGATAGGTAGCACAGCATAGCGATAGAACGAAACAACTAGCATAGCAATGATAGTAGTGAGATCCAGGGTAGCGGTCATCTTGCCTGAAATCCCGCAAGGAAGAAGGACGAGTCCATGAAGAAGATGAACGGATGAAGCCGAACCAAGCGTAGACGAACGAATCCTCACGATCGCAATGAAACAGGAACTAACAAGAAGAAGCACACAACATGGTAAACACACCACACATGAACAAGGCATGATGCACAACAAGCATGATGCATGACAAAGCTACATGAAGCTACTCATGGCAAGAGATGATGCAAACAAGAGCAACACATCAAAGCAAGTTTAAATGAGGCCGGGAACAACATATGACAATTCCGGTAAGTCCTCATATGCATATTTCGAAATTGGTCCAGATCTGAATAAACCTTATGTTCAAGTAGTTAAACATCAAGTTAAGATGCACAAGGATGATCTACACGAGATTCTAGTCAAGTTACATATTAAGTTCATTTAGTTCGGAGCTACGGCCTAGAAGATATGAGCAAAACAAGTTAAACATGGCATTGATGCAAAATGCACTCAAACATCAAGCAAACACCTCAAAACAAGGATGCAACATGATAATATGAAACTACATGCAATTCTAAGCAAGTTTCATATAGAGCACACTCAAAACGGAGCAACGGTTCAACACACACACATGGAACAAGTTTAAAGGACAAGCTGTTCAAAACAACAACTAGGCATATTGCAAGCATCAAAGCAACATGCTACAACACCTCAACATAATAACAAAAGGCATGGGCATGATGTACAGGTAAAGCACAACAAAACATGAACACTGAGCTATCTCTAGAAATCATTGGAACATGCTCAAACACACATGGTAAGATTGCAAGTTATAACAATTTCAGACTTTGCAGAAAATAACATCACGATGCAATGTTTAGAGCTATCAAACAACCTGTTACAGGAACTTATCATGGCAAACAAAGGCATGGCATGAATCTACTAATTGCATATATCAAAAGACCCTTACTGACCATAAGCCAAAAAGGATCAGAAAATATGATGGCACCCATGTAAACATGGCAAGTTATTAAACAGATTCAAACATGGCAGAAACATAATTATGAAGGCATGTAGATGAGCTTGTGCAACTCACTACAGAGCAATACATGGCATGGAAAGGCACCCAAAAGTAAGAAGGCATGTTTGTGAAGCTAAGCATGGAAATAGCAAGGTCATAGGGTGCATGGATCACTAGCAAAACACATGGTAACAACTGAACTTAATGTTAACAGGCTGATAGCAACATTATGAAGCAACTTTAGAGCAAGATTACAACAAGTTACGGCAAGCTATAAATTCTACGAGGGGCATGGATGGATAGAGGATGACATGTAGATCAAAACATGTTTATAGAACATCTCCAGATTATGCATAGAATGATTAGTAGCAACATGTTTATATAGCATCACGAAATAACAGATTCAGCCTAGCAAAACAGCAACATCATGTACCCTACTTAACAAGCTCGATTCACTCACCACAAGTCATTGCATGACAAGATAAGCATAGCATCATTAAGAAGGCATGTTTGTGTAACAAACCAAGTCAAGAACAAGTCCAAAGCATGCACGGATCAACTACAACAAGCTTGGCCAAATTGAATAACACGTAAACAATCTGCCAGGAAACATCTTGAAGCAAAAGTAGAGCACGAAAATTACATGCTAGACTACTCCATAATTGCAACCAAGGGCATGAATGGATATACAATAACCTATTGTTCAAAACACCCTTACTGAAGTATCTCAAAATATGCATGTATCTCTCTGTAGCAACAAGTTTACGTGGCATCAAAATAACAGCAGAACAGGAACTAAAACAGCAACATCACGATGCCTAGTTTGCATGCTTGTGCTAGTCACCACATTGATCACAAAAATACAAGGCATACACCACTGTAAAAAAACATGGCATAGTTCAAAACACATATAGACATCAACCTCATAGGATGCACACATCAATCATGGCAAAAATGACAAAAGAGCTCGTTCTGATAACAGATAGCAGAAAACATTATGAAGCACTCTTCCAACAATGATTTAGGCATCAAGCTGACCTCAAATGATTATGATGCAATGGAATGAAATGATATACTCGTTGAGACGAACAATTTGACATATTACACGCATGAAATGGAGCTATGGATGCAGAGATACGGCATGACGAACATGGCATGAAAATTACTGAATCTGGGGACTTAGACGAATTTTTTACCCTCTGGAAAGTCAACCCGGGACGAGGAGATCCCGGGACAGAGCGGATCCGGGACGGGGAAAGCGTTTGGATGGAGGGACCAGTGGATCTCGTCCAGGCCGCTGGATCCGGATCGGGATGGCGCGGCTACCGAGGTTGACCGGAGCAACCTCGCCGGAGAAGGGCGGCGCGGCGGCCGGAGAGGGCCGGAGACGACGGGGGCGGCCGGAGGCGGGGCGCGGCGAGGCGCCCGGACGGTGGAGCTCCCGGCCGAGGCGGACGAGGCCAGCGCGGCAGGGCGGCGGGGACGCGCTCGGGGCGCTCCAGCGAG
>NC_057804.1:136003714-136010853 GCF_018294505.1 Triticum aestivum | reverse complement strand
ACGTGTCCGGCGCGGGCGGACGTGTCCGGCGCGGGCGGACGTGTCCGGTGCGGGCGGACGCGTCCGGCGGCGCGAGGAGGAAAACTGCTAGGGTTAGGGGTGGAATCATCCGGAATTTCGGGGGAGGGGCTAGTTTTATAGGTAGATGGAGCTAGGAGAGTCCAAATGAGGAGCGGTTTTCGGCCACGCGATCGTGATCGAACGACCGATAGCATGGAGGGGAGTTAGATGGGTTTCGGGCCACTTTGGAGGGGGTGTTGGGCTGCAAAGAGAAGGAGGCTTTTACGGTTACCCGGTTAACCATTGGAGTATCAAACGACCTCCAAATGGCACGAAACTTGACAGGCGGTCTACCGGTGTTATACCAAGGCCGCTTGGCAAAACTCGGGCCATTCCGAGAAAGTTTAATACCCGCACACGAAGAGAGGCAAGAAGGGGACGCCGGATGACATAGGAGCGCCGGATTGCAAAACGGACAACGGGGAAAAGGCTCGGATGCATGACACGAGCACGTATGCAAAATGAAATGCACATGATGACATGACAAAATGCAACATGCAAGCAAATGACATGGCAACGACGGCGAATAACTGGCAGACACCTGGCGCAACGAATCTGGGGCGTTACAACACTCCTCCACTAATAAGAGATCTCGTCCCGAGATCTTAGGACCAAGACGGAAGGGAAAGAGGAAGAGGTGAAACAAGAACTCAAGAGAAGAAGCAACAAATCGAGAGCACTCGAGAATAAGAGAGGAACGACGAGAATGACAAGAATCAAAAGCTCACGGAATCAGATAGACTATGAAATCACTCGTTCTAACCGGAGTGGTTAGAATGAGAAAAGAAAAGAAATAAGACTGAAAGGATTTAGGCAGCACTCCGACTGAACATGGAAAGAATAGAACATGAACTTCACCAGATGGAATGATACTTGATGAGATGAACAATGCAATGCCTCCGGAAGAATTGAAAGAATGGAATGAAAAGAACTTTGAAGGAAGGATGAACGAATTTGAATATCTGAGAAGAACGAAGAAATGCAAAACTCCAATTCAAAAGAATACGGAGAATTAATTGCACTTCGAGACGCGAGAAGAAAAGATAATTGAACTCCACCAACAAAATCTTGATGAACTCTTGAAAGAATGAATTAAATCATAAAGAACCACCATGAAGAACTCCGGTAACAAAAGGATGATGAGATAGAATTAAAGGATGAAAGAATAAGATGAGCCTTGCGATGATTTGGATGGAGGTTCCGACAAAATAGTCGAGGAAAATTGAACTCCGGAAAAGAAAAGGTGAGAAACACTTGGAACTAGAATTTATTCCTCAAGAACAAACTCCGAAGGAAGTGATTAATCACTTGGATGAAATAAGAATAAGATTTATTGTATGCTTATCCTTCATCAAATTAAATTGATGACAACAATGGATTTTTGCATACTACTTATTCTTTTTGAAAAAGGATTGAGAACTGACATGTCGCAAACTTGAGCAGGTCTTCATGAACCACCGGTATCATTGAAAGAACGAAAGAGTTAAAATGATAATCAAAGAAAAAGAATCTTGAATGAACCACCGTAAGAATTCGGGAATGACTGACAAAAGAGAATGAATCACCGGGAAGAATTAGAAGAACCAATAAGCTAGAGGGGATTTAGATGCACAAAAACGAAGAGATAACGAGCTGATTAAAGAACACTTGAACGAAGCACCGGGATAAATGGATAACGGTAGCTGAAATGATGGGGGCGAAGAATTCTTCTGGAACGATGGCCTCCGGTGAAAAGAAACAGAAAAACAACTCCTGACATACTCCGGATGGTTGAAAAGAACTTCTGACAAACGGAATAATTTGAGAGGATAACATGAAGCTAGAACCACGAATCTTCGGGAGAACGGACAAGATTTAGAGGGAAAAACTCTTCTTCGATCTTCAAATGACGATGAGAAACACCATCAAAATTACTGAGATACTCCGGTAGAATGAAAAGCGAAGAGGTTGAGCCAACGATGAGAAGAGTTTGAAAACAATCTTGGAGAAGGCATGTGACTGATGAAATTCATTCTTACGTCAGACTTGAAAAGAATTGAGAATAACTCCGGGGGAATTAGAAGAGTCAGGTAAGATCCTGGAAAAAGACCTGTGGGTTAGGGCCCACTTAAGAGAGAACACCATTGGAAAGGATTGTTGAAAAGATAGATGATGCACCGGAACAATTGAAATATTTGAATGAGGTGATAACCTCGAATTAATTGGAACACAAATGAATCTTCTGAGATGTCTTGAACACTCCGGAAGGATAAACTGGCGAGAGGCGAACGAGCAAGGAGAAAACTTGATCCAAGGAAAATAATATGATCAACCAAAAACTTGAATTAAATCCACCGGAGAAGAGATGAAAATGTCGAAAAAGACAAGAATTCACCGGTTGAAATAATTTACGAAAGACTGAAGAGGCTCCACACGACTGAGATAGATGGTCGAGAGAGACTCAGACTCCGGGAATAAAAAGGGTGGGAGGGCGGGAAAACAAAATCATCTTGGAAAGGGAAATCGAAAAATAACTTGAAGAGAAAACACCGGTTGAAATCATTGAGGAAAGAAAGCAAAGACTTTGCACGAGTAGGACAGATACTCAATTACGGACTCCGGTTCCGAGAAGAAGAACAGGGAGGGCGGGTGGGAAAGAAAACAACTGAGGATAGAACTCAATGATGAAGAGGCTCGAGTCGACTTGACGAGAAATGCACCGGATGAAAAGAGCTGAGAGCCAACGATCGGAAAACCAACTGCGTGATCCTAAAGAAAAAATTTGAAGGGGAAGAGAAGTAACTCAAAACACCTACGTCAAGATTCCTCACCAGAGCGACGAAGGGACTGAGGAGTAAAAAGAATTCCTACTCTCCGATATAACTAGACTCTGAAAATAGTTTTCTTCTAGACTCGACATCGGCCAAACTACACGATCAATCAAGGGGGCTCCTAGGGTCGGAAGAGGCTCTGATTACCAACTTGTCACGCCCAATATGTGACCCTATCCAAAAGGAACTCGAAGGTCCCACCAAGGATAGACCCGCATATTGAAACGCTTTTGCAAGGTGGATATCATTACATCAACATTACATAATAGATGGGGATACATACATAAGGCATACAATGCCACATGAATACAACATCACAATACAAAAGAGCACCATCCGACTACGGATGAATCACAAACAGAAACTCAAACGACATCCACCCTGCTAGCCCAGGCTGCCGACCTGGAACCTATCCCCTGATCGAAGAAGCAGAAGAAGAACTCAACGCAAAGCAAGCATCGCTCTCACGTCATGACCATCGCACAACCTGTACCTGCAACTATTGTTGTAGTAATCTGTGAGCCACGAGGACACTGCAATCCCATTACCATGGGTATCAAGACTAGCAAAGCTAAAAGGAACGGAAGGGGTAAAGTGGTGAGGCTGCAGCAGCGACTAAGCATGTATGGTGGCTAACATACGCAAATAAGAGCGAGAAGAGAACAAGCGGAACGGTCGTGAAGCTAGCGATGATCAAGAAGTGATCCTGAACTCCTACTTATGTCAAACATAACTCAAAAACCGTGTTCACTTCCCGGACTCCGCCGAAAAGAGACCATCACGGCTACATACGCGGTTGATGCGTTTTAATTCGGATCTCGTGTCAAGTTATCTACAACCGGACATTAACAAATTCCCATCTGCCTATAACCGCAGGCACGGCTTTCGAAAGATTTTTCCCTGCAGGGGTGTCCCAACTTAGCCCATGACAAGCTCCCGCGATCAACGAAGGAATAGACCTTCTCCCAGGAAGCCCCGATTAGACTCGGAATCCCGATTTACAAGACATTTCGACAATGGTAAAACAAGACCAGCAAAGCCGCCCGATGCGCCGACAAATCCCGATAGGAGCTGCACATATCTCGTTCTCAAGGCACACCGGATGGGTCATCCTACGAGTAAAACCAGCCCTCGAGTTGCCCCGAGGTGGCCCCGCAGTCTGCCCGGTTCGGACCAACACTTAGACAAGCACTGGCCCGGGGGGGCTAAAATAAAGATGACCCTCGGCTTGGCCGACCCAAGGGAAAGGGATAGGTGGTGGTGAGGCAAATGGTAAAACCAAGGTTGGGCCTTGCTGGAGGAGTTTTATTCAAAGCGAACTGTCAAGGGGGTCCCATAAATCACCCGACCGCGTAAGGAACGCAAAATCCGGGAACATAATACCGGTATGACGGAAACTAGGGCGACAAGAGTGGAACAAAACACTAGGCAAAAGGCCGAGTCTTCCACCCTTTACCAAGTATATAGATGCATTAATAATATAAGAGATATTGTGATATCCCAACCAAAATCCTGTCCACCATGGAGAAATCTTCAACTTCACCTGCAACTAGCAATGCTATAAGAGGGGCTGAGCAAAAGCAGTAACATAGCCAAACAACGGTTTACATAGGGAAGGTGTCAAAGGTTAGAGGTTCATGGCAATTTGGGATGGCTTGATAAACAGGTGATAGGTAGCACAGCATAGCAATAGAACGAAACAACTAGCATAGCAATGATAGTAGTGAGATCCAGGGTAGCGGTCATCTTGCCTGAAATCCCGCAAGGAAGAAGAACGAGTCCATGAAGAAGATGAACGGATGAAGCCGAACCAAGCGTAGACGAACGAATCCTCACGATCGCAATGAAACAGGAACTAACAAGAAGAAGCACACAACATGGTAAACACACCACACATGAACAAGGCATGATGCACAACAAGCATGATGCATGACAAAGCTACATGAAGCTACTCATGGCAAGAGATGATGCAAACAAGAGCAACACATCAAAGCAAGTTTAAATGAGGCCGGGAACAACATATGACAATTCCGGTAGGTCCTCATATGCATATTTCGAAATTGGTCCAGATCTGAATAAACCTTATGTTCAAGTAGTTAAACATCAAGTTAAGATGCACAAGGATGATCTACACGAGATTCTAATCAAGTTACATATAAAGTTCATTTAGTTCGGAGCTACGGCCTAGAAGATATGAGCAAAACAAGTTAAACATGGCATTGATGCAAAATGCACTCAAACATCAAGCAAACACCTCAAAACAAGGATGCAACATGATAATATGAAACTACATGCAATTCTAAGCAAGTTTCATATAGAGCACACTCAAAACGGAGCAACGGTTCAACACGCACACATGAAACAAGTTTAAAGGACAAGCTGTTCAAAACAGTAACTAGGCATATTGCAAGCATCAAAGCAACATGCTACAGCACCTCAACATAATAACAAAAGGCATGGGCATGATGTACAGGTAAAGCACAACAAAACATGAACACTGAGCTATCTCTAGAAATCACTAGAACATGCTCAAACACACATGGTAAGATTGCAAGTTATAACAATTTCAGACTTTGCAGAAAGTAACATCACGATGCAATGTTTAGCGCTATCAAACAACCTGTTACAGGAACTTATCATGGCAAACAAAGGCATGGCATGAATCTACTAATTGCATATATCAAAAGACCCTTACTGACCATAAGCCAAAAAGGATCAGAAAATATGATGGCACCCATGTAAACATGGCAAGTTATTAAACAGATTCAAACATTGCAGAAACATAATTATGAAGGCATGTAGATGAGCTTGTGCAACTCACTACAGAGCCATACATGGCATGGCAAGGCACCCAACAGTAAGAAGGCATGTTTGTGAAGTTAAGCATGGCAATAGCAAGGTCATAGGGTGCATGTATCACTAGCAAAACACATGGTAACAACTGAACTTAATGTTAACAGGCTGACAGCAACATTATGAAGCAACTTTAGAGCAAGATTACAACAAGCTACAGCAAGCTATAAATGCTACCAGGGGCATGGATGGATAGAGGATGACATGTAGATCAAAACATGTTTATAGAACATCTCCAGATTATGCATAGAATGATTAGTAGCAACATGTTTATATAGCATCACGAAATAACAGATTCAGCCTAGCAAAACAGCAACATCATGTACCCTACTTAACAAGCTCGATTCACTCACCACAAGTCATTGCATGACAAGATAAGCATAGCATCATCAAGAAGACATGTTTGTGTAACAAACCAAGTCAAGAACAAGTCCAAAGCATGCACGGATCAACTACAACAAGCTTGGCCAAATTGAATAACACGTAAACAATCTGCCAGGAAACATCTTGAAGCAAAAGTAGAGCACGAAAATTACATGCTAGACTACTCCATAATTGCAACCAAGGGCATGAATGGATAGACAATAACCTATTGTTCAAAACACCCTTACTGAAGTATCTCAAAATATGCATGTATCTCTCTGTAGCAACAAGTTTACGTGGCATCAAAATAACAGCAGAACAGGAACTAAAACAGCAACATCACGATGCCTAGTTTGCATGCTTGTGCTAGTCACCACATTGATCACAAAAATACAAGGCATACACCACTATAAAAAACATGGCATATTTCAAAACACATGTAGACATCAACCTCATAGGATGCACACATCAATCATGGCAAAAATGACAAAAGAGCTCGTTCTGATAACAAACAGCAGAAAACATTATGAAGCACTCTTGCAACGATGATTCAGGCATCAAGATGACCTCAAATGATTATGATGCACTGGAATGAAATGATGTACTCGTTGAGGCGAACAATTTGACATATTACACGCATGAAACGGAGCTACGGATGCAGAGATATAGCATGACGAACATGGCATGAAAATTACTGAATCTGGGGACTTAGACGAATATTTTACCCTCTGGAAAGTCAACCCGGGACGAGGAGATCCCGGGACGGAGCGGATCCGGGACGGGGAAGGCGTTTGGATGGAGGGACCGGTGGATCTCGTCCAGGCCGCTGGATCCGGATCCGGACGACGCGGCTACCGAGGTTGACCGGAGCGACCTCGCCGGAGAAGGGTGGCGCGGCGGCCGGAGAGGGCCGGAGACAACGGGGGAGGCCGGAGGCGGGGCGCGGCGAGGCGCCCGGACGGCGGAGCTCCCAGCCGAGGCGGACGAGGCCGGCGTGGCAGGGCGGTGGGGACACGCTCGGGGCGCTCCGGCGAACTCCCGGCCGAGGCGGAC
>NC_057804.1:135899855-136003352 GCF_018294505.1 Triticum aestivum | reverse complement strand
ACGGGCCGAGCGGGCCGGCGGCGACGCGCGGTGGCCAGGGCCACATGGCGGCACGCCGTTGGCTGGGAGCGGCGGCGGATGTGACGTGGCAGCACGGGATTGGCCGGGCGACGTGGCCGGCGGACGTGTCCGGCACGGGCGGACGCGTCCGGCGGCGCGAGGAGGAAAACTGCTAGGGTTAGGGGTGGAATCATCCGGAATTTCGGGGGAGGGGCTAGTTTTATAGGTAGAGGGAGCTAGGAGAGTCCAAATGAGGAGCAGTTTTCGGCCACGCGATCGTGATCGAACGAACGAGAGCATGGAGGGGAGTTAGATGGGTTTTGGGCACCTTTGGAGGGGGTGTTTAGCTGCAAAGAGAAGGAGGCTTTTACGGTTACCCGGTTAACCGTTGGAGTATCAAACGACCTCCGAATGGCACGAAACTTGACAGGCGGTCTACCGGTGTTATACCAAGGCCGCTTGGCAAAACTCATGCCATTCCGAGAAAGTTTAATACCCGCACACGAAGAGAGGCAAGAAGGGGACGCTGGATGACATAGGAGCGCCGGATTGCAAAACGGACAACGGGGGAAAGGCTCGGATGCATGAGACGAGCACGTATGCAAAATGAAATGCACATGATGACATGACAAAATGCAACATGCAAGGAAATGACATGGCAACGATGGCGAATAACTGGCAGACACCTGGCGCAACGAATCCGGGGCGTCACACCTATGGTGCTCTCCGTGTCGCGCAAGCGTGAGGGATCCCCGCTATAGGGTGTGGCAATATGTTCAAGATTCACTTATGGTGGGTTGCTAGAGTGACAGAAGCTTAAACCTGAGTAAGGGGGTTGTTGCGCATGGGAGTAAAGAGGACTTGATACTTTAATGCTATGGTTGAGTTTTACCTTAATGATCTTTAGTAGTTGCGGATGCTTGCTAGAGTTCCAATCATAAGTGCATATGATCCAAGTAGATAAAGTATGTTAGCTTATGCCTCTTCCTCATATAAAATTGCAAGAATGATTACCGGTGTAGTTATCGATTTCCTAGGGACAAATAACTTTCTTGTGACAAAAATCTCTCTACTAAAACGAACTTAACTCTTTCTTTATCTAAACATCCCCTAGCTTTTATTTACGTGTTCTTTATTATCTTGCAAACCTATCCCTTTACACCTACAAAGTCCTTCTAGTTTCATACTTGTTCTAGGTAAAGCAAACGTAAAGTGTTCGTAGAGTTGTATCGGTGGTCGATAGAACTTGAGGGAATATTTGTTCTACCTTTAGCTCCTCGTTGGGTTCGACACTCTTACTTATCGAGAAATGCTATAATTGATCCCCTATACTTGTGGGTTATCAAGTATCTGGTAAAGGCATAGAGGGTGATAAAGCAAAGATAGATGCCATAGAAAAACTCCCTTATCCTCGTGATATTAATGAAATAAGGACTTTTCTCGGTCACACGGATTACTATAGATGCTTTATTAAGATTTTTTCTAGTATTTTGAAACCCTTGAATAACCTTTTGCAGAAAGACGTTCCCTTCACTTTCACGGATGAGTGTAAAAGTGCCATTGAAAAACTGAAGCATGCTCTACTCAACACCCCTAACATTACACCTCTGGACTAGGACAAGCCTTTCGAGGTCGTATGCAAAATGGGCAATAATGCATTATGTGTGGTTTTGGTCCAACAAGTAGGTGAGAAGTTTAATGTTATTTACTTTGCAAGCCACACCCTTACCGATGCTCAAAGAAATTATGCTAAGAATGGTAAAGAACTCTATGCAATGATCTTTTTGTGAAAGGTTTGGACCTTATATCATTGATACAAAAGTTATATTTTATACAAACCTCAGGCAATTAAAGAGGTGCTGGATGTTAAAGAAACTAAGCCGCTAGATGAGGTGGTCTCTTCTCTTCCAGGAATTTGATAGTGATTTTTAGACCGTGAAAAGATGGGAGGAGTGTTGACAAACATTTCCTTGGTAAGGGAGGAGCATCAATACAATCTAGCAAGCATATGTATCCCCTACGGAACAGTTGTGGCTTTGGATAGAGCTACAACCCGTCCTTTTAGAGAACCACCATTCATCGGTCTGGAAGAGCCTTTTGAGAAATTAAGGGTAAGGGAGGAGAATGATTTATTTTACTATAACAACTCTTTGCACCCCAGTAATCTGCAGAAAATAGTGCCTCTACCTCAACCCCTAAGGAAAAAGAAGCCTGGGACGAAGATCTTCACGAAATACAAGGAGTGGAAAGAACTAGGGAACATAGGAAAGATCTTCCCTTTTCCTTAAGTTTTCATCAAATCTGTCTTTGTTAAAAAAAAATTTGTATATAATTTTATGTTTTAGGTAGTGAACGGGCACAAAAACGACTGCCTGCGGTCATTTGAAGCACCGTCTTTGATTCTGTTTGTCTAAGCGCGCAGGCAAAATGAAGAAACGACCGCTCAAACAATCGGTTGCGATCATCTAGAAGGTCGTCATTCACTCTGTTCTCCGGAGTGAAACTGAGTCTTTCCTCAAAACAAAAAGAAAAAATTGTATGTGTTTTTATCACGCAGGAAAAGGGATCAAACGGACGCCCGAATGATTGGAAGCGCCCATTTGTAAGGGTGTCAAATGCTCTGTCTACAAAAAGTTGGGGAAAAGGGTCAAACAATGGCTCAAACGATCGGTCGCGGTCATTTGGAAGGTCGTCGGTCGTTATTTCTTTCCGAGTCAGAATTTCGCCTGATCTTATGTGGTTTGTTTCCTATCCTTTTTAACTTCCTTATCTCGTCAAAACCTGCATCATTAGCCTCCTATATACAAAACTATTGCTCCCTCCTCTATTAAAGCTCACAAACAAATATAGGCAATGTCTATTTCAGTTCTGAAGTGCAGATAGCTATGGCTCGTTCGTGGGATGAGAGGCAAACCTCTTCACAGGAAGAAGAGGACTTGGAGCAAGAAGGCTACTCTCTAGTAGCAAGCATAAAGGGAGAGGCTCTACCGCAATTGGACCTCTTCCGAAGAAGATCCGGAGGAACCTCCTTTTAAGGGGGATGGAGAAGAAGATGAAGAGAAGGGCAATAAATCGACGGCCACCCCCATCAACGCTATTAAGGTCATCATCGGTGTGGACAAGCTTGATTTTGTCAAGGAGACTCCCGCTGTCATGGGGAAGTGCGGTTTCAGTAACTGCACTATCCATGATCCTTTGGATGAGTCCAGTAAGATTGATCCAAGGGCATGTGGGATGCACACCATTGGCACCCGCATGCAAGTTAGACCTCCTAGGAAAAGGCGTTATATCGCCCCGATGCAACCAACTCCACCCCAAGTACAAGTCAATAATTCAGTATTTGAGACTAAAGTTATGACTGATAAAATCAGGGATATGGAGGTTGCCTTGGCTGTCAAGACGCGTGAGGCTCTTGACACAAGCTTAAGGGTCATCGCCAACCAGGATGCAACTCTTCGCATGTACCGTTCACGCATCACGGATTTAGAGGTTGCCAACAAGCTCCTGATTGATGCCCTAACCGGTGTCACCGCTTCGCCTCCAGAAGAGAACACCGATACCAATAAAAAAGAGACTAAATGAATCCAACTGGCTTAGCATGTTAAGCTTGGGTGATTTTGAAGCCCTTTCTCGTTTCCTTTCTCGTTATTATTTTCCAGATGAACTTTGTTTGATGGAGTTCATTTTATTCGAGTAATAAAAGCACTGTCATACCTTTTTGGTGAAGAGGGAAGAGTCTTATCTATTGAGTCATGGATGGTTTGATGAATAGTCCATAATGATGTAGATGAATTTGCTAGTATGGTTATACATCTTTGTGTGCTACACATCTTTGTTTTTAGATGATGATTATAAGCCTTCCACATCTCTAGTATCAATCGGAAATGAGAAGTTAACAACTTAATGTGATGCATTGGAACGGACTTCAGTTTATTTGGTGATTACTTGGAGAAGAGGTTTTCTTAATACCGGCGAACCGATGAAATATGGATAAGTCCTTGTACATAAGAGCAAAACATTAATGATTCAAGAAAACCTATGAGATTCCCAATGAATGAACTTGGATGATTAAGCATACCCTTCATATCATATCTCAAAAAGAGAGAAAACCTCAAGTGATATGGGGCAGGCTTAGCAATTCATGAAATAAAAAGTGGGAAATGAAAAACAAGAAAATGTAAAATGTATTGTACTAAAGCTTGTAAAATGTATTGTACTAAAGCTTGTCCAACTTAAAGAGGAGAATAAAGTATCACTTAAAGTTAGAAGGAGTCTCGTTAACAATTGATAATAAGGTGTGGAAGGCTTCATACGCATTTGATGGAAATTAGGATGTGATGGTGGATGGTGTAATTAATCATATGATGTAGATTCTGAAATTTTATTTTGGACCCATTCATTTGATTCATCCGCAACTCATAACTGTAAGTGCATCTAGTGCCACCCCTAGTTTGGTTTTGGAGTATTGACGACAAACGTGGTTGAGGGACTAATGTGTTTGTGAGAATTGCAGTATAACACAGGTATTAGTCCCTCCTTGATTCGGTTTACCTACCGGAGATGACCCCTAAAAATGTATGAAGACATTGAAGATAATGGTGGTACGTGAAGACATTCACACTAAAGACTATGACAGGAGAAGACATTGAGTGAAGACTATGGAGCGCAAAGACTTAGTAGTTTTGTTGTTTCTTTTCTTCTTTGTTGAGTCGTAGGAACCACCGCACTGTTAAGTGGGGTCCAAGCAAACAAAGTCAGAGTGACTGAAGTGATGCTCAACCAAAATCCTATGTCTTCGAGCGAAGACAATGAGAGCAAATCTTATCCAGAGTCGGATAAGTCAGCTTTACTTGTAGCCCAAGTCAAGCTGTCGTGTGTGTTTGAAATCTGACTGTTGTGACACGTGTCAGTTCCTTAGTGACCCAGGGTCATTTCGGACAAATCAGGTCGGGTTGCCCTGTGGCTATAAATAGCCCACCCCCTACACCATAAATTGGTGGCTGCTTGATGACCCACAAGTATAGGGGATCTATCGTAGTCCTTTCAATAAGTAAGAGTGTCGAACCCAACGAGGAGCAGAAGGAAATGATAAGCGGTTTTCAGCAAGGTATTCTCTGCAAGTACTGAAATAAGTGGTAACAGATAGTTTTATGATAAGATAAATGGTAACGAGCAACAAGTAATAAAAGTAAATAAGGTGCAACAAGGTGGCCCAATCCTTTTTGTAGCAAAGGACAAGCCTGGACAAACTCTTATGATAGGAAAAGTGCTCCCGAGGACACATGGGAATATCGTCAAGCTAGTTTTCATCACGCTCAAATGATTCGCATTCGGTACTTTGATAATTTGATATGTGGGTGGACCGGTGCTTGGGTACTGCCCTTACTTGGACAAGCATCTCACTTATGATTAACCTCTATTGCAAGCATCCGCAACTACAACAAAAGTATTAAGGTAAACCTAACCATAGCATGAAACATGTGGATCCAAATCAGCCCCTTACGAAGCAACGCATAAACTAGGGTTTAAGCTTCTGTCACTCTAGCAACCCATCATCTACTTATTACTTCCCAATGCCTTCCTCTAGGCCCAATAATGGTGAGGTGTTATGTAGTCGACGTTCACATAACACCACTAGAGGTTAGACAACATACATCTTATCAAAATATCGAACGAATACCAAATTCACATGACTACAAATAGCAAGACTTCTCCCTTGTCCTCAGGAACAAACGTAACTACTCCCAAAGCATATTCATGTTCATAATCAAAGGGGTAATAATGTGCATATAGGATCTGAACATATGATCTTCCACCGAATAAACCAACTAGCATCAACTACAAAGAGTAATCAACACTACTAGCAAACTACTAGCACCAATCCTGGACTTGGATATGAGATGGTGCTGGTGAAGATGTTGATGGAGATTGCCCTCTCCTGATGAGAGGAGCATTGGTGATGGCGATGGTGATGATTTCCCCCTCCCGGAGGGAAGTGTCCCCGGCAGAAAAGCTCCGCCAGAGCCCTAGATTGGTTCCGCCAAGGTTCTGCCTCGTGGCGGCGGAGTCTTGTCCCGAAAGGTTCTCTCTGATTTTTTTCTCATCGAAAGACTTCATATAGGAGAAGATGGGCATCGGAGAGCCACCAGGGGGCCCACGAGGTAGGGGCGCGCCCAGGGGGGCATGCCCCCCACCCTCGTGAGCAGGGTGTGGGCCCCCTGGCCTTCATCTTTGGCGACGATTTTTCTTTATTTATTTCAAGGTATTCCGTGGAGTTCCAGGACTTTTGGAGTTGCATATAATAGGCCTCCAATATTTGCTCCTTTTCCAACCCAGAATTCCAGCTGCCGGCATTCTCCCTCTTCATGTAAACCTTGTAAAATAAGAGAGAATAGCCATAAGTATCGTGACATAATGTGAAATAACAGCCCATAATGCAATAGATATTATCATAAAAGCATGATGCAAAATGGACGTATCAACTCCCCCAAGCTTAGACCTCACTTGTCCTCAAGCGATAAGCCGATAACAATAAATATGTCCTCATGTTTAGAGGTCGAGGCATCGATAAAAATAAAATACGGACATGAAGGCATCATGATTATTTCATAACAGCAACATAAATAGATTTTGTCATATGATTACTCATGTTCAAGTAATGACCTATTCACAAAGCCAAAGCATGAATCAGAAACATTATTGGGCACTAACAATTATAATCTCAGTCATTGAAGCAATTGCAATTTATCATAACATCGGAAAGAGTCTATGTCAGAGCTTAAAAGCAAGTCGACATACTCAACTATCATTTAGTCCTTCATAATTGCTAGCACTCACGCGATACTTGTGGTTACAGAGTTTTAATCGGACACAGAGAAAGATAGGGGCTTATAGTTTTGCCCCACAACCTTTTACCTCAAGGGTAATGTCAACAATAACAATTCATGCTCCCCCACATCCAATTAGATATGTATATCATACTCTTTCCAACATGCTGAGCTTGCCAAAGGATAAAATGAAAAAGGAATGGTGAGGATCACCGAGACTCTTGTAAGGTAGAGGATAATAATAAAAGATAGGCCCTTCGCAGAGGGAAGCAGAGGTTGTCATGCGCGTTTAGGGTTGATGCACAAAATCTTAATGCAAAAGAACGTCACTTTATATTGCCCCTTGTATGTGAACCTTTATTATGCAGTCCGTCGCTTTTATTGCGTCCACAACAAGTTCATACAAAGCTTATTTCTCTACATTAATAAATCATGCATATTTAGAGAGCAATTTTTATTGCTTGCACCGATGACAACTTACTTGAAGGATCTTACTCAATCCATAGGTAGATATGGTGGACTCTCATGGCAAAACTAGTTTAAGGGTGTTTGGAAGCACAAGTAGTATTTCTACTTGGTGCTAAGAATTTGGCTAGCATGAGGGGAAAGGCAAGCTCAACACTGTAGAGGATCCATGACAACATACTTTATCTCGAATGTAAGAAAACATAACTCATTATGCTGTCTTCCTTGTCCAACCTCAACTCTTTAGCATGTCATATTTTAATGAGTGCTCCCAACCATAAAAGATGTCAATGATAATATATCTATATGTGAAACCTCTCTTTCCCTATTACTTCCTATTAATTGCAACGATGACCAAAGCTATATTTGCCAACTCCCAACAACTTTAAATCACCATACTCTTTCTATGTGAAGTCATTACTTTCAATAAGATCAATATGAACTCTTGATTCTTTTTATTCTTTTTCTTCTAATCACCCAAGATCATGGTCAAAACAATCAAGCCCTTGACTCAACACTAATCTTTATTATATAGCTCACGGACTCGATTACAAAGAAGGATCATAAAGCAAAACTCAAAACTAGATCATGCCAAGACTTTATTCTACTAAATCAAGATACTACTAATAGGATCGAACTAAGAAAGACTATAAACATAGGAGTTGTGATGGTGATACGATACTAGGGCACGTCCCCCAAGCTTGGCAGTCGCCAAGGGGAGTGCCCATACCCATGTGGTTATTTCTCCTTCTTGGTTGTAGGTGTAATATTCTTGGCGATGATTCCCCTCAGAATACGGTTCTCTTCCTCGAGCTTATTGACTTGCTACTTGAGGTCCATTATTTCCTTGCGAAGCTTTCCTGTAACAGCTAAAGCTCCTTGCACCCAAGGATGTTCCATAGCTGCGGGAGAACAAGAGACACTCCTCCTCATATTTTCATAGGAAAGAAATTTAACATTGGAAGGGGTAACCGAGTTTGGAATAGCTGAGCTCTGTAGTTCCCCCATTGTAAATCCAGCTCGGAGGCGAGAGGTGACTTCTTGATCTTCCATGGCACCTACTCTCATCAGGTCAGCGTCCATATCTTCCTCCGTTGCTAGCCCGAAGTGGTCAGCATCGCTGTTTACCATTGGTTTCGGTGCCGGTTTAGATACCCGGCTTTCTCCGACTGACTCTTGAGAAGACATCTTGCTTTGATCTGCAGCAGCAACAGCTCGAAACAAAAATAGAAGATATTTGCGTGATACGGTGGTCAAAACCTTCAGGGGTATATATAATGAATTTTTACCGAACAAAATACATATCATGCAAGGAAACGGAGTCCGGAGGGCACACGAGGTAGGGGGGCACGCCCAGGGGGGTAGGGCGCACCCTCCACCCTCGTGGAGGCCTCGTGTCCTCCCCGGACTGCTATTTATTTTTCTATTTTCTAAATATTCCAAAACGAAGAAATATTACCTTAAAAATTGTTTTGGAGTCGGTTTACTTACCGTACCACTTACCTATTCCTTTTCGGAGTCTGGAACATTCTGGTAAGTGTCCTTTATGTACTCCTCCGGGGTCACGGTTTCAATAATATTAGTTTCAACATTTATAGGATTACCTGAGATATAGTGTTTGATCCTTTGACCGTTTACAACCTTCGGATTTGTGCCTGCGAAGTTGTTGATTTTTATGGCACCGGAATGATAGACCTCCTCGATAACGTAGGGACCTTCCCATTTAGAGAGAAGTTTTCCTGCAAAAAATCTTAAACGAGAGTTGTATAGCAATACATAATCACCTACATTAAACTCACGCTTTTGTATCCTTTTGTCATGCCATCTTTTAACTTTTTCTTTAAAAACTTGGCATTCTCATAAGCTTGGGCTCTCCATTCATCAAGTGAGCTAATATCAAATAACCTCTTCTCACCGGCAAGTTTGAAATCATAGTTGAGCTCCTTAATAGCCCAATATGCCTTATGTTCTAGTTCGAGAGGTAAGTGACAAGCTTTTCCATAGACCATTTTGTACGGAGACATACCCATAGGATTTTTATATGCAGTTCTATAGGCCCATAATGCATCATCAAGTTTCTTGGACCAATTCTTCCTAGACCTATTAACAGTCTTTTGCAAAATTAATTTGAGCTCCCTATTGCTCAATTCTACTTGACCACTAGACTGAGGGTGATAAGGAGATGCAATCCTATGATTAACATCGTATTTAGCAAGCATCTTACGGAAAGCACCATGAATAAAGTGTGAACCACCATCAGTCATTAAGTATCTAGGGACTCCAAACCTCGGAAAAATAACTTCCTTAAGCATTTTAATAGAAGTGTTGTGATCACCACTACTAGTTGGAATAGCTTCTACCCACTTAGTAACGTAATCAATAGCAACTAGAATATGAGTGTAACCATTAGAGGCGGGAAAAGGTCCCATATAATCAAAGCCCCAAACATCAAATGGCTCAATAACAAGTGAATAATTCATAGGCATTTCTTGACGTCTACTAATATTACCAATTCTTTGACATTCATCGCAAGACAAAACAAACTTATGGGCATCCTTGAAGAGAGTAGGCCACTAAAAACCGGATTGCAATACCTTATGTGCAGTTCTATCTCCAGCGTGATGTCCTCCATAAGCTTCGGAGTGACACTTGCGTAGGATCTGTTCCTGTTCATGCTCAGGTACACAATGTCTAATAACACTATCTACTCTTCTTTATAAAGATGTGGGTCATCCCAAAAGTAATGTCGCAAGTCATAGAAAAACTTTTCTTTTGTTGGTATGTGAAGCTAGGCGGTATAAATTTAGCAACAATATAATTAGCATAATCAACATACCATGGAGTGCTACGAGAAGTACTTATGACATTTAATTTCTCATCAAGAAAGCTATCATCAATAGGTAGTGGGTCATCAAGAACATTCTCTAACCTAGACAAGTTATTCTGCAACAGGGTTCTCAGCTCCCTTTCTATCAAAAATATGCAAATCAAATTCTTGAAGCAGGAGAACCCATCTAATAAGTCTAGGTTTTGCATCCTTATTTTCCATAAGATACTTAATAGCAGCATGACAGTGTGAATAGTAACTTTGGAATCAACAATATAAGGTCTAAACTTATCACAAGAAAACACCACTGCTAAAATTCCTTTTCGGTAGTAGCATAATTTCTTTGAGCACTATCTAGAGTCTACTAGCATAATGGATAACATTTAATTTCTTATCAATTCTCTGCCCTAGAACAGCACCTATAGCATAATCACTAGCATCACACATAATTTCAAAGGGTAAGTTCCAATCAGGTGGCTGAACAACAGGTGCAGAGGCTAGTGCTTTCTTAAGTATTTCAAATGCTTCTACACATCATCATCAAAGACAAACGGTACATCTTTTTGTAAAAATTAGTCAGAGGCCGAGAGATTTTTGAGAAGTCCTTAATGAACCTCCTATAAAATCCGGTGTGACCAAGGAAACTTCTTATACCTTTGATGTCCTTTGGACATGGCATCTTTTCAATAGCATCAACCTTGGCTTTATCAACTTCAATACCTCTTTCAGAAACTTTGTGCCCCAAGACAATACCTTCATTAACCATAAAGTGGCACTTTTCCCAATTCAAGACAAGATTAGTTTCTTCACATCTCTGCAAAACTCGATCAAGATTGCTTAAGCAATCATCAAAAGAGGAACCATAGACGGAAAAGTCATCCATGAAACCTTACAAATCTTTTCGCAAAAGTCAGACAATATAGCCATCATGCATCTTTGAAAGGTAGCAGGTGCATTACATAAACCAAAAGGCATACGTCTATAAGCAAAAGTACCAAAAGGGCATGTAAAATTAGTCTTTGATTAATCCTTAGCTGACACAGGTATTTGAAAGAAACCAGAATAACCATCTAGAAAGCAATAATGTGTATGTTTGCATAGCCTCTCTAGCATTTGATCAATAAAAGGTAAGGGGTAATGATCTTTCTTAGTAGCTTTATTTAATTTACGAAAATCAATTACCATCCTATACCCTGTGATAATTCTTTGAGGGGTCAATTCATCTTTATCATTAGGGACAACTGTAATACCTCCCTTCTTAGGGACACAATGAACAGGACTTACCCATTGACTATCAGCAACGGGATAAACTATACCTGCCTCTAGAAACTTGAGTATTTCTTTTCTTACCACTTCTTTCATTTTAGGATTCAACGTCGTTGAGGATCACAAACTGGTTTGGCATCAGCTTCCAAATTTATTTTATTTTGACATAGAGTGGGACTAATGCCTTAAGATCATCCAGAGTATATCCAATAGCAGCATGGTGTTCTTCAGAGTTTTCAATAATCTTTCTATTCATCCTCTGAAGGTTAGCGCTAATAATGACAAGATATTTTCTTTTCATCAAGATAAGCATATTTAAGATTATCAGGCAACGGTTTAAGCTCAAAAACGGGATCGCCCTTGGGGGGAGGGGGATTGTCGGTGTCAAAACCGGCGGATCTCGGGTAGCGGGTCCCGAACTGTGCGTCTAGGCGGATGGTAACAGGAGACAAGGGACACGATGTTTTACCCAGGTTCGGGCCCTCTTGATGGAGGTAAAACCCTACGTCCTGCTTGATTGATATTGATGATGTGGGTATTACAAGAGTAGATCTACCACGAGATCAAGGAGGCTAAACCCTAGAAGCTAGCCTATGGTATGATTGTTGTTCGTCCTATGGACTAAAACCATCCGGTTTATATAGACACCGGAGAGGGCTAGGGTTACACAGAGTCGGTTACAATGGTAGGAGATCTACATATCCGTATCGCCAAGCTTGCCTTCCACGCCAAGGAAAGTCCCATCCGGACACGGGACGAAGTCTTCAATCTTGTATCTTCATAGTCTTGGAGTCCGGCCGATGATGATAGTTCGGCTATCCGGACACCCCCTAGTCCAGGACTCCCTCAGTAGCCCCTGAACCAGGCTTCAATGACGACGAGTCCGGCGCGCATATTGTCTTCGGCATTGCAAGGCGGGTTCCTCCTCCGAATAATTTATAGAAGATTGTGAACACCAGGATAGTGTCCGGCTCTGCAAAATAAATTCCACATACCACCGTAGAGAGAATAATATTTACACAAGTTCAATCTGCTGACGTATTTTGTGGCGTGACGTCACACCACCACCAAGCCTTTACTCGAATTGTTTTTATTGTACCACCTCAGCGCGTTTAGCGAAGCGGTTTCCTTGGCACGTCTTGTCGAAGCAGAGATCGTGTTCCCCTTATTCCGGGATTCCCATCAATACGGACGTGGGTAACCCAACCGCGCCATTGATTGCGGCGCTTGGGAGATAAGCGAGTTTTATCAGGCCGGTGGGGACGCATGGTTTCGTCCGCCCATATAAGGGGATAAAGATCCACCCTTTTACCTACGCCTTCTTCCTCCTTTGCTTATCCATCTCCGCGAACTCGAGCTCCAGCGCCCAAGTCCGCACATCTCACCTCAACCTTCTCCAACTATGTCCGGAGCGGGAGGCAAGTGGATGGCCTCCTCCGTTACGGAGGGGCACATCCAGAAGCTGCGCAGCGCCGGATATCTGTCCAGCGACATCGCGCACCGGCTCCCCGACGAGGGGGAGCTCATCCCCACCCCCAGGCCCCATGAGAGGGTAGTATTCCTTTCCCATTTCCTCCGCGGACTGGGCTTCCCACTCCATCCCTTTGTCCGGGGGCTCATGTTCTACTACGGCCTGGATTTCCATGATCTGGCCCCGAATTTCATCCTCAACATCTCGGCGTTTATCGTCGTGTGTGAGGCCTTCCTCTGCATCCAGCCCCACTTCGGCTTGTGGCTCAAGACCTTCAGTGTCAAGCCGAAGGTTGTGAAGGGCAGCCAAGCGGAGTGCGGAGGCGCCATGGTGGGCAAGATGCCCAACGTTACTTGGCTCGAGGGCACCTTCGTGGAAACCATTAAGGGGTGGCAATCGGGGTGGTTCTACATCACCGAGCCGCGTGACCCTGAATGGGCAGCGGCCCCCGAATTCAGATCTGGCATCCCCATACGGCTCACCTCCTGGAAAGAGAGTGGCCGGACATGGGGTGATTCGGAGGAGCTGACCGGACTCCAAGCCTGCATCCAAAAGCTAGTGAACAAGAAGCTCAAGCTTGTCAACGTAGTCCAGGTCATGCTCATCCGCCGGATTCTCCCGTGCCAACAACGGGACTTCAATATGTGGGAGTTCGATTCGGCGCAGCACCAGACTTTGAGCGGGCTCTTCGACACTACGTACGAAGAGGCCTGGAGGGTGCTGTTTAAGGGCGCCGAGGCTCCCGCATCCGCTACCGAAGATCGCGGATTCAGCTCGCAGCGTCCGGCTAGCGAGGTAAGCGATTTTACCCTTTACGGGACACTTGTTTTCCATAGTTTGACTCTATGCGGGATCTAAACTCCCTCTCCTTTGACAGGACTGGCTGAAGAAGGCCGAGCAGACTAACTGTCCGGCCCCTTTGCCAGAAGACCCAGCGGACGCCCGCTTAACGGGGCTGCTGGTTCCGGCACCCCACGTGGTGCCGGAGAAGAAGGCCAAGAAGAAGGCCACGGGCACTCGAAAGAGTTCCCGTTTTCAGGTGTCATCGGACGATGACTCCGAGGCGGACTCCTCCCACGAAGGCGAGGAGGAGAAGAAAGAGGCCTCTCCCCCAGCGGGGGGAGGGAAGAAAAGGAAGGCCTCCCCAACGAGGGAGGCCGAAGGGTCCAAGAAGGGAAGGACTCTTCCCCCGGACTGCTCTGCCAACGCCGGCGACGACGACGAGGATTGGCCTTCAAGGGCCAAGCCCCTGGCGAGATCGTAAGTATCCGGACTCCCGAATAACTTCATGATTTTTCTTTTCGCCACATGG
Organism: Triticum aestivum; assembly: GCF_018294505.1. NCBI lineage: Eukaryota > Viridiplantae > Streptophyta > Magnoliopsida > Poales > Poaceae > Triticum > Triticum aestivum. Next base: position 135,989,184 of record NC_057804.1, on the reverse strand, counting down.
TGTCTTTCTAATGCCGCATACAACCCTGCAGTCCGCCCAAGGATGATCTTCCCGCTTCGTCGAGCGGGTCCTTGGGTGCGTCGGATATGGATTCCCTTCCGACCGCCTCCACCCCCCGTGATGCGGACGATGCCGAGGTGGGATCCCGGGAAGGGACCCGCCAGGAGGAGGAGGCCCCGGAGGTGCCGCAGGGCAACCTCCCGGACTTTGCACCGGACTCCGCACCGGAACCTGTAGTGGCTCCGGAGTCCGGCGGGCGGCCCCTTCGTAAGAAGGGCAAGACCGTGACGCCGGCGGCCTCCGTCCAACCGGAGGCGCCGGATAGCTTGCTGGAGGCGCTCAACGGCGCTTCCATCAAAGAGGAACACCGCACCGTCATGAGTGCGGTGATTCAGAAGGTTCAGCTCGCCAAGAGCGGGCTGACCGAAGCCTGCAGCAGCCTTCTAACAGGCTTTGAGGTAAGAATTTTGATATATGTAAAATAGTACCGCATAGACAGTAGCCCCTGATGCTCGGTTCGGTGTTCGGAAAGAAAAGCCGGACTGAGGATCTAAAAAGATATACGCAGGAGTCATAAAAAATATGTCAATATGGGATTGCAGGCTGTGCTGCTGACCTCTGCCGCACTGACTGCGGAGGTCAATACTTTGAAGCAAAGCCTCGAGCGGTCCGAGAACGAGCTCGGCCGTGCCAAGAAGCAGCTCGAGGACAAGGAAGGTGAGTAACACCTTATTAAAATTGTACCTTACAGAAAAGGATTTGGTTGCAAGAAGAATGACAAGGATAACGTGGGTATTGCAGGGGCCACGAACGAGGTGGCGACCCTGAAGGAGGCGGTGTCCGCGGCCGAACGTAATGCGGCCGCGGAGCGCACCGAGCGAGAGAAGCAGGAGGCGCGGGTGGCGGAGGTACAGCAAGAGCTCCAGGCTCTCGTGGAAAAACATGAGAGTTTGGAGCGCGACTCGAAGACTCGAGAGTCCGAGCTTGCATCGGCTCTTGAGAGTGCCAAAGCCGCTAAGGCCGAAGCCTACAAGGCCCTCCAGGAAATCGAGGCGTTGAAGAAAATAGCGGCGGGTAAGGCATTTTTCATGCAAAGTAAGCATGTGAGTGTGAATTACCTATCACTTACCCGAATTCGGAGCTCTCCAGGAGCGTTCGCAGATCTGCCCCGCAGCGTGTCCGATGCTGCCGCTTTCTATAGGGCCGAGGAGGGGAGCTCGACGGAGAAGGTCTTCTGGTCTCAGTATGCTGAGGCCGGACATCCGGTGCCCCTTAGCGACCAGCTGAAGCAGCTGGTCGAGCTCCACAAGGTGGCCGAACAGGCCATGAAGGGCCTCATAGTTCGGCTGTGGCCCAAGGAGGCCATGCCTGGGAGCTACTTCGGCCTGGTGCGGCGGCTGGTGGATGCGTGTCCATGGGTTGAAGTCATCAAGCACTCCGCCTGTATTGAAGGTGCCCGTCGGGCCCTTGCCCGCGCAAAGGTGCAATGGGGCAAGATGGATGCTGAGAAGCTTGTGACGGACGCGCCACCGCCGGGCAAGGAGTATCGCACGCCCGAGATGTATTATAAGAGTGTCCTGAAGGGTGCCCGCATTATTGCGGGTGAGTGCTCCAAAGATGTAATATTTGAGTAGACTCGCATTTTGTTATCCTGTGCGCTGAAAACTTTGTTCATATGCGCTAAGCAACGCTTGTTAATTTAAAATATTACCTTCTGTGCGGCCGTTTATCAAATCTGAGAGATGGCAAGTCGTCGGCTTCAGCCCCCATGCCACGAGTGCTGGGGTGTTCGGGATAAATTTGAGCACTCTTGTTCCCATTTTTGGGTCCATCTAGGGAGGCGCTCAACACAACGAACGAGGCAACCGGACTTATAATGCTTGAACACTCTCACTTAGCCATAGAATTCTATAATTTTAAATTTCGGCGAAGCCCCTAGTGTTCGGAAGGCCGAATTTGGGGCGCTATCCACGCCTGGGCCGGACAAAGCCGGTTCCTCGCTCTAAGCGGCATAAGTCTTTAGGGACTCGAAAAAAACCTCTCGAACAGCGACCGGCTCTCGCCTCATCATGACGGTCAGTTTTAGCTTTCTCCACTGAGGCGCTCGCCCAGCTCAACTGGGGCGCAATCGCAGTGGTTCTCCCAGTGCTACCTTAGCCGATACAACGGAACGTAAGGTACCAAAACATGGGAGCCGGGCAAACCCAACTATTGACCCAAGACATGATTCGGAGCCGATGCATATAATGCTATAAGTTCGGGGTGCCGCACTTGTGAAAGTGTTCGGACTTATCACACCATGATGCGGGAAACATAAGCCCCTGGTGTATTTAGCCGTACCAAAGTGTACGGATGCAACATGTCATAAATGAACATATGTATAAGAAAGAAATGCAATTATAAGCAAAAAGGTGCTGCATTGTTTATTCAAGAAATACTGCTGTGAATGCAGAACGATACAAATAGTGCGATAAGCAAGGGATGGGACTATTAAACATGTCCCCCTCCAGGGGTAGGCTGCGGAATGGTGTATAAAACAGATTTAATGCTCGTAATGGAGACCACCTGGATATTCGTCGTAGCCTTTCTCCTTCCCTGGCTGTTGCATCGTGAGTTCGGCAGGTCTACTGCCGGACAGGGCCTCTGATGAACGGAGTCCTGTGGGTAAAAAAAAGAAAAAGAGAAAAAAAAGAACGACACACTTGAGAGCCCCTGGTGTGGTTAAGCCGCATTCTGGGCCTATCGTGGTCGTGCCCCTCCCCCTATGCCCATGGTATCTCCAGAGCGTAATGATGTACGCGAAGGACCAGTCTTGCAATTTTGCAGGGGCTGGGGTTGGGGCCGCATTGCTACGCGTGCTCGGAACGTGCCAGGTGGTCTTGTTGTAGGTTACTCCGGGCGCGTTTAGCCGTGTCCGGTCGCTTAACGGCCGGACTCGAGAATTGCCTTAAGAGGCTGCACTGTACTTCTGCCGCGAGAGCCGCTGTATGTTCCTCCGTTCGGAGAGAGCGTTCAGTGTTTCCGTTGACCGTGATGACTCCTCGAGGGCCTGGCATCTTGAGCTTGAGGTATGCGTAGTGCGGCACCGCGTTGAACTTTGCAAACGCGGTACGTCCGAGCAGAGCATGATAGCCGCTGCGGAACGGAACTATGTCGAAGATTAACTCCTCGCTTCGGAAGTTATCCGGGGATCCGAAGACCACTTCCAGTGTAACTGAGCCTGTACAATTGGCCTCTACACCTGGTATGACGCCTTTAAAGGTCGTCTTTGTGGGTTTAATCCTTGAGGGGTCTATGCCCATTTTGCGCACTGTATCCTGATAAAGCAGGTTCAGGCTGCTGCCGCCGTCCATCAGGACTCTGGTGAGGTGAAATCCATCGACGATTGGGTCTAAAACCAATGCGGCGAATCCGCCGTGGCGGATGCTGGTGGGGTGGTCCCTTCGATCAAAAGTGATCGGGCAGGAGGACCATGGGTTGAACTTCGGGGCGACTGGCTCCATCGCGTATACATCCCTGAGTGCACGCTTCCGCTCCCTTTTGGGTATGTGGGTTGCGTATATCATGTTCACCGTCCGCACTTGTGGGGGGAAACCCTTCTGTCCTCTATTGTTCGGCGGTCGGGTCTCTTCCTCGTCATCGCTATGCAGCCCCTTGTCGTTGTTTTCGGCAATTAGCTTGCCTGCCTGCTTGAATACCCAACAGTCCCTGTTGGTGTGGTTAGCTGGCTTTTCGGGGGTGCCGTGTATCTGGCACGAGCGATCGAGTATTCGGTCCAAATTGGACGGACCCGGAGTAGTTCTTTTGAATGGCTTTTTCCGCTGACCGGGTTTAGAGCCTCTGAATCCGGCATTGACTGCCGTATCCTCACTATTGTCGCCGTTAATGCGGCGTTTGTTCTTGTTGCGACGCGACCTGCCATTGCGGTCCTTGATATCCGGACTGCCAGAATTTTTGCTGAGGTTGTTGCTGCGGGCTAGCCAGCTGTCCTCTCCCGCGCAGAAGCGGGTCATGAGTGATGTGAGGGCTGCCATGGATTTCGGCTTTTCCTGTCCCAGGTGCCGGGCAAGCCACTCGTCGCGGATGTTATGTTTGAAGGCCGCGAGGGCCTCCGCATCCGGACAGTCGACGATTTGATTTTTCTTAGTTAAGAACCGTGTCCAGAATTGTCTGGCCGATTCGTCTGGCTGCTGAATTATATGGCTTAGGTCGTCAGCGTCTGGTGGTCGCACATACGTGCCCTGGAAGTTATCAAGGAATGCGGCTTCCAGGTCCTCCCAACTCCCAATTGATTCTGCTGGCAAGCTGTTAAGCCAATGCCGAGCTGGTCCTTTAAGCTTGAGTGGGAGGTATTTGATGGCGTGAAGATCATCACCGCGGGCCATGTGGATATGAAGGAGATAGTCTTCGATCCAAACCGCGGGGTCTGTTGTGCCATCATAAGATTCAATATTCACGGGTTTAAACCCTTCGGGGATTTGATGATCCATTACTTCATCTGTGAAGCATAGTGGGTGTGCGGCGCCTCTGTATTGGGCTATATCACGACGAAGCTCAAAAAAGCTTTGTCTACTGTGTTCGGCCCGGCCGGACTTGCTGTGTCCGGCGCGACGGTTGTCGTCACGTATCATGGGGCGCCCACGCGATCCGTAGATCGATCTTGATTGTCTTGCCTTATCCTCCAATATATCTCGCAAGTCCAGAGCGTTCCCCTGTGGCCTTGTGCTTTTCGAGCGATGCCGGGGTACGGTTCTAGTGGAGGGCCTAGAGGCCTCTCTGTCGCGGCCACGGGGTGGTCGGTCAGCCGTATTGTGCGCTGGTAATGCAGGTTCATATGCCTCCTCCTCTAATCGGGGGAGCAGCTTGCGTTTGGGATAGCTTTTGGAGGGTTGTTCGAGCTCATGCTCTTTGGCCGCAAGGACTTCAGTCCATCTGTCGGCTAGCAGATCTTGATCAGCTCTAAGCTGTTGCTGCTTTTTCTTGAGGCTGTTTGCCGTGGCCATAAGCCTGCGTTTAAAACGCTCTTGTTCGACGGGATCCTCAGGCACGACAAATTCGTCGTCGTCGAGGCTTGCCTCGTCTCCGGAGGGAGGCATGTAATTATCATCCTCTACCTCTTCGTCTGCCGCTCTCTCATGAGGGCTGGCTTCTCCGTCCTCCTGTGCTGAATCTTGCTGGAGGGGGTTGTCTTCGGCACTGTCTGGGGTATTATTATCTCCGGTGCCGGAATCTCCATTCTTGCTGTGGCGGGATTTAGAGCGGCGCCGCTGACGCCGGCGCTTGGGCTGTTTCTTGGAGGGGTCATCCTCCGCTGTTCCTTCGCCATTCCCATCCTTTGGGATATCCACCATGTATATGTCATATGATGAGGTGGCTTTCCAGTGCCCAGTAGGCGCTGGTTCTTGGTCGTCTCCGGCATCGTCGTCCATACCGTCGATGTCTTCGGAGTCGAAGTCTAGCATGTCGGTTAGATCGTCGACAGTGGCTACTAAGTGGGTGGTGGGTGGGCTTTGAATTTCTTCGTCGTCCGCATCCCAACCGTCCTGACCGCAGTCCGGCCAGGGCTCTCCTGATAACGAGAGATACTTTAGCGAACTCAAGATGTCGCCGAAAGGTGCGTGTTGAAAGATGTCCGCAGCGGTGAACTCCATGATCGGCGCCCAATCGGATTCGATTGGAGGGGCGCGGGAGGTTCGGAGTCCGGCGAGGAGTCCGGCACCTCGGAGTCACGAGCTTCACAAGGGACAAGGCCAGTATTCGGCTCCATCGCCGTAGAGGTTGCAGCCCCCGAGGCGGTGTCTAGCCACCCGTCCTCGATCTGCGCAGCCGGCTCCGAATCGAGGGTCGGAGCGGGCTCGTGTGCGGCCTCCAGGGCACTGTCCGGCTGCAGAGCTAAATCATGCCCATCGTGACAGTGCGGCGCGCTCGGCTGTGGCTCGAATCCATCGAAGATCAAGTCTCCGCGGATGTCAGCCGTGAAGTTCAAACTTCCAAATCTGACCTGACGGCCAGGGGCGTAGCTTTCGATCTGCTCCAGATGGCCAAGCGAATTGGCCCGCAGTGCAAAGCCGCCGAATACGAAGATCTGTCCGGGGAGAAAAGTCTCACCCTGGACTGCGTCGTTGTTGATGATCGAAGAAGCCATCGAGCCTATCGGTGACGACACAGAGGAACTCTCAATGAAAGCACCAATGTCGGTGTCAAAACCGGCGGATCTCGGGTAGGGGGTCCCGAACTGTGCGTCTAGGCGGATGGTAACAGGAGACAAGGGACACGATGTTTTACCCAGGTTCGGGCCCTCTTGATGGAGGTAAAACCCTACGTCCTGCTTGATTGATATTGATGATGTGGGTATTACAAGAGTAGATCTACCACGAGATCAAGGAGGCTAAACCCTAGAAGCTAGCCTATGGTATGATTGTTGTTCGTCCTATGGACTAAAGCCATCCGGTTTATATAGACACCGCAGAGGGCTAGGGTTACACAGAGTCGGTTACAATGGTAGAAGATCTACATATCCGTATCGCCAAGCTTGCCTTCCACGCCAAGGAAAGTCCCATCCGGACACGGGACGAAGTCTTCAATCTTGTATCTTCATAGTCTTGGAGTCCAGACAATGATGATAGTTCGGCTATCCGGACACCCCCTAGACCAGGACTCCCTCAGGGATCCCCTAGGATTTCAATAGGAAAATTGTGTTGCAGAATAGGTTCATGTTTAAAGAATACTTCATCTATTTCCCTTCTTTCATTCATGAACATATCATTTTCATGGTCTAGCAAATAGTGTTCTAGAGGATCACTAGGAGGTACAGCAATAGAAGCAAGACCAATAATTTCACCCTTACTAGGAAATTCTTCCTCACGATGTTGTTTACTAAATTTAGAGAAATTAAACTCATGAACCATATCATCCAAGCCAACAGTAACAACATTCTTTTTGCAATCTATCGTAGCATTAACAGTACACAAGAAGGGTCTACCAAATATAATGGGACAAAAGCTATCTTGTGGAGAACCAAGAACAAGAAAATCAGTGGGATATTTGGTTTTCCCATACAAGACTTCAACATCTCTAACAATTCCCATTGGAGATATAGTATCTCTATTTGCAAGTTTAATTGTAACATCAATTTCTTCTAACTCAGCGGGTGCAATCTCATGCATAATTTCTTTGTACAAGTCAATGGTATAACACTAGCACTAGCACCCATATCACATAAGCCATGATAACAATGATCTCCTATTTTAACATAAATAACAGGCACGCCTACCACAGGCCTATGTTTATCTCTATCACAGGGCTTAGCAATTCTAGCAATTTCACCAGTGAATTGAATAACATGCCCATCAATATTATCCGACAAGAGATCTTTAATAATAGCAATATTGGGTTCTACTTTGACTTGCTCAGAGGGTATATAAGTCCTAGTATTGCTTTTACGAACAATAGTTGAAGCTTTAGCATGATCCTTCATTCTAACAGTGAAAGGAGGTTTCTCAACATAAGAAGTAGGAACAATAGGATCATTATAAGTGACAATATTTTCTTCAACTTTAATAGGTGCAGCTACTTTTACTTATATGGGAGGATGATATTTAAACCACTTCTCCTTGGGGAGATCAACATAAGTAGCAGAAGATTCACAGAAAGAAGCTACTATCTCGGAGTCAAGTCCATATTTAGTGCTAAACTTACGGAAAATATCGGTATCCATAAAAGATTTAACACAATCAAACTTAGGTGTCATACCTGACTCCTTACCTTCGTTGAGGTCCCAATCTTCAGAGTTGCGTTTAATTCTATCCAATAAATTCCATCCAAATTCAATAGACTTCATCATAAAAGAGCCAGCACAAGAAGTATCGAGCATGGTGCGATTATTATCCGAAAGCCGAGCATAAAAATTCTGGAGAATTGTCAATTTTGAGAGCTCATGATTGGGGCATGAATATAACATTGATTTAAGCCTCCCCCAAGCTTGAGCGATGCTTTCTCCTTCGCGAGGCCAAAAATTATATATATAATTGCGATCACGATGAACAAGATGCATAGGGTAATACTTTTGATGAAATTCCAATTTCACTCTTTTATAGTTCCATGATCTCGTATCATCACATAGCCTATACCATGTCAATGTGTCTCCCTCAAAAGATAAAGGGAAAGCCTTCTTCTTAACAACATCATCGGGTATACCTGCAAGCTTAAATAGTCCACAAATATCATCCACAAAGCGTAGATGTTCGTCAGGATGCTTTGTTCCATCTCCTACGAAAGTGTTACCTAGCAGTTTTTCCATCATACCCGAAGGAATTCCAAAAGGAGTTTCATTTTCAATAGATTCAGTAGGTTTAGTGGGTTGAGGAGCAACTCCTGGCTCAACCGGACGGGGTGAAGATACCTCGAACAAGCCGCTCAAACAATTACTTTCCATAATAACAAGTGACAGAAAATTTCAGCACACTAAATAAATTTTTCTTAACCAAATTCCACCTACCAAAGGCGCTTCACTCCCCGGCAACGGCGCCAGAAAAGAGTCTTGATGACCCACAAGTATAGGGGATCTATCGTAGTCCTTTCGATAAGTAAGAGTGTCGAACCCAACGAGGAGCAGAAGGAAATGATAAGCGGTTTTCAGCAAGGTATTCTCTACAAGTACTGAAATAAGTGGTAACAAATAGTTTTATGATAAGATAAATGGTAACGAGCAACAAGTAATAAAAGTAAATAAGGTGCAACAAGGTGGCCCAATCCTTTTTGTAGCAAAGGACAAGCCTGGACAAACTCTTATGATAGGAAAAGTGCTCCCGAGGACACATGGAATATCGTCAAGCTAGTTTTCATCACGCTCAAATGATTCGCGTTCGGTACTTGATAATTTGATATGTGGGTGGACCGGTGCTTGGGTACTGCCCTTACTTGGACAAGCATCCCACTTATTATTAACCTCTATTGCAAGCATCCGCAACTACAACAAAAGTATTAAGGTAAACCTAACCATAGCATGAAACATGTGGATCTAAATCAGCCCCTTACGAAGCAACGCATAAACTAGGGTTTAAGCTTCTGTCACTCTAGCAACCCATCATCTACTTATTACTTCCCAATGCCTTCCTCTAGGCCCAATAATGGTGAAGTGTTATGTAGTCGACGTTCACATAACACCACTAGAGGTTAGACAACATACATCTTATCAAAATATCGAACGAATACCAAATTCACATGACTACTAATAGCAAGACTTCTCCCTTGTCCTCAGGAACAAACATAACTACTCGCAAAGCATATTCATGTTCATAATCAGAGGGGTAATAATGTGCATATAGGATCTGAACATATGATCTTCCACCAAATAAACCAACTAGCATCAACTACAAAGAGTAATCAACACTACTAGCAAACTACTAGCACCAATCCCGAACTTGGAGACAAGAATTGGATACAAGAGATGAACTAGGGTTTGGAGATGAGATAGTGCTTGTGAAGATGTTGATGGAGATTGCCCTCTCCCGATGAGAGGAGCGTTTGTAATGGTGATGGTGATGATTTCCCCCTCCCGGAGGGAAGTGTCCCTGGCAGAAAAGCTCTGCCAGAGCCCTAGATTGGTTCCGCCAAGGTTCCGCCTCATGGCGGCGGAGTCTCGTCCCGAAAGTTTCTCTCTGATTTTTTTCTCATCGAAAGACTTCATATAGGAGAAGATGGGCGTCGGAGAGCCACCAGGGGGCCCACGAGGTAGGGGGGCGCGCCCAGGGGGGTGCCCCCACCCTTGTGAGCAGGGTGTGGGCCCCTTGGCCTTCATCTTTGGTGACGGTTTTTCTTTATTTATTTCAAGGTATTCCGTGGAGTTCCAGGACTTTTGGAGTTGTGTAGAATAGGCCTCCAATATTTGCTCCTTTTCCAACCCAGAATTCCAGCTGCCGGCATTATCCCTCTTCATGTAAACCTTGTAAAATAAGAGAGAGTAGCCATAAGTATCGTGACATAACGTGAAATAACAGCCCATAATGCAATATATATTATCATGAAAGCATGATGCAAAATGGACGTATCACCGCTCAGAGTTAGATACGGCTTTTGTCGTTTGAGAGCAACCCACCTCCGAAGCCTTTGAGAGAGAGAATCCTTGCGAGGACAAAGCCCAAACCACCCAGAGCCCAGAGAGTGTTTGGCATCACTGAAGTCTTTTTGTCCGCGTGATCTGAAGACTTGTTACACTTGAGGACTGTGAATCCTCCATCCGGTTAGGCGTCGCGTTCTGAGCATCCAAGAGTCATTGTGGATTGCCGGTGAACGAAGTCTGTGAAGGTTTGGAAGTCTACCTTGAAGACTTACCAGAGTGATTGGGCGAGGATTGTGTGTCCTTAGCTCAAGGGGAATAAGGTGAAGACATGGTCTTCTGAGTTCAATCTCAGTCTCCCTAACCAGACGTACAGTTTTCACAGCAACTGGAACTGGTCGAACAAATCCTTGTCTTCACAACACACTGGTTCTATCTCTTACTCTTTGTCTTTGTGAAGTCATTGCCTGATTGCTCTGCCTGTTTGACTTCACTGTGTGACTACTTGTTCTGATTAGCTTCATACTATCCTCCACCCTGATCCTTACTACCTAGCTACTAATAGTCTTCGTGCTTTCACTTCATTGAATACTTGACTATGGCTTGTCTAGTGTAGTCTACCTTCCGCTGCATACGAATAGTGTTGTTTCTCCTGTTAATCTTCAAAACTCCCATGTTTTGAAGACTTTCATAAAAATCGCCTATTCACCCCCCTCTAGTCGATAACTAGCACTTTCAATTGGTATCAGAGCAAGGTACTCCCTTGTTCTGTGTGATTCGGTTTAACCACCTGGAGTTTTAGCTATGTCGACTGCAGGATTGAGGAACGTATCTTGTCCCACCTTTGATGGTCATGAGTATCCTCGGTGGAGGGCCATGATGAAGAAGCGACTCATGGCTATGGACAGCGAACTATGGATCGTCACTGAGATTGGTCTTACCGATCTTTGCAAGATGGCGGAGGCTGATGACATTCGCAAGTACACTCTACTGAACCTTATGGCGAAGGATGTCATGTGCTCCTGTCTGTCTTGAAATCAGTTCAGGAACGTCATGCACCTCAATCACGCGAAGCTAATCTGGGACCGGCTTTCTGAGGTCTATGAAGGTCATCGTAGTCATCATGATCCTTGGTTTGAGGATTACAAGGAGTCTCTCAAAGAGATGACCTTTGCACCTGAATCATCATCATCTTCACCATGCCTCATGGCAAAGGGTGCCAAGGTAACTGAATGCTACCTTTCTGAATCTAGTGATGATGAATCAGGTGATGAATTTGGCCTCAGCTATGTCAAACTTGCTTCCCTTGCCACTAAACAACAAAGAGCCTTGGAAAAAGTTCAATATATGCTTAGTAAGAGCAATGATATGTTAGGTGAAGAAATGGATCAGTCAAAAGCATTGGCTGAGAGTCTTCAGAGACTTCATTCCAAGTTTGACTCCCTTCAAGATCAACATAATACTCTCTTGTCTGATCACGAGAAGCTTTCTTTTGAATGTCTTCAAAGAAAGCAAGATCTTGAAAAGCTAAGAGTGGATTACGAAGATCTTCAGAAGGACCGCGATTCATTACTTGCTCAACAAATCAGCGTTACACAGGAAGAATTTGTTCCTCCATGTCTGAAGTGCATTGAACATGAAACTACTAATTCTTCACCTGAATGTTCAAATGCTTCTAATGCTACAAATTCTTCATATGTCTCTGATGTCACTATTTCCTCATTTGAGGACAATGCAAGTATCACTGATGATGCAGGGCTGAAGGAATTGTACATGACTAGCATGTACAAAAGCTTCAAAGGGCATCAGACATTATGTGATGTCCTCAAAAAGCAGATTCTGAATCGAAACCCTAGGAAAGAGGGTATTGGGTTCGAGAGGAAAATGAATGTTGATGGGTCGTACTGGAAGCCTGTGCAGTACCCCAAAACCACATGGGTTGCTGCAAAGGAACCTTCAGTAGATCCATCCACCTTATCTGGTTTCACTTGCGCTAACCCTATTATCATTGATGAATCCTTTGATGCAAACTATAAACTGTTTAAGGATCAGAATGAAGTGTTTGCCATGCATATTGGGACTAACTGCAGGAATGGACCACCTATGAAGAAGATCTGGGTACCTAAATAGTGTATTGAGAATCTTCCTGTGAATGTCATCCTGACACCACCAAGGAAGAAGACAAACCCCAGACCTATGGCTTCATATGGCCCTAAGGCTTCACACAGATACAGCACTCACCTGAGGCACCCTAACGCCAATGTTTTGTAGGGAAACCATACTCAGACTTATGAATATGAGCATGTGTCTTCAAACCGCTATGTTCATAGAACTAAGAACTTTTCTGCTTATTCATATGAGTCTCGTTCTTCTCCTGCAAGGCTATTTGCTAGGGCTCCAAAGCAAAAATTCTCAGATGCTGCACTTAGACTCATTGCTTCTAAGCCACCCCTGAAGATGTGTGTGGTTAAGAAGAATTAACTTTCTTTTACAGGGAAAGGTCTCCATCCAGAAATCGAAGGCGTCCGATGCTATTGCTGGAGACCTAAAACACATTATGGGACGCAAGATAAAATGCCCAAATGATCGTACTATGAATTTCGTATCTGAATTGCTTGCCAGTCATACTATCAGTCCTAACCTTCATCTAAGCTTTGATAATCCTCTTGTGCGTAAAATATTTATGCTTCACAACTCTCTTGGTGAAGCCTATCCCCCAAACTGCACTGTAGGCCTTGTCACCTAGTGCTTCAGAATGGATTATGGACAGTGGATGCACTAATCACATGACTGGCGATCGAAGTCTTCTGATGGATTCAACGCTGCGTCCATCAGACAAGAACCACATCACATTTGCTGACACTGGTAAAAGCAAGGTATTGGGCCTAGGTAGAGTTGCAATCTTAAGGGATCAGCACATGGACAAAGTGATGCTTGTTGAATCCCTTGGTTCAACTTAATGTCTGTCTCAATGCTTTGTGACTTAAACATGATTGTGCTATTTGGAAAATATCGATGCCTTGTACTGATGGAATCTGACAAGTCTCTAGTCTTTGAAGGATATCAAAAAGATGATCTGTATATGGTAGATTTCTCAGCAGGTCCACAGATGGCCGTATGTCTTCTTGCAAAAGCTTTAGAATGTTGGCTTTGGCATCGAAGGCTAGGGCATGCTGGCATGAGGAACTTGCACACTCTCGCGAAGAAGAAGCATGTTGTGGGCATCGAAGGTGTCAAGTTCAAGAAGGATCATTTGTGTGGCGCCTGCGAAGCTGGAAAGATGACAAGAGCCAAGCATCCCTCGAAGACTATCATGACCACGTCTCAACCCTTCGAGCTGCTGCACATGGACTTATTTAGCCCTACTCACTATTCCACTCTCAATGCTACTGCCTGCCTCTATGGCTTCATCACTGTTGATGATTACTCTCGATACACTTGGGTGCATATAATCCTCTACAAGACTGAAGTGCAGGATGTCTTCAGACGATTTGCCAACCGTGCCATGACGAACTATGGTATCAAGATCAAGCACATCAGAAGCGACAACGGCACTGAGTTCAAGAACACCGGTCTCGACCTCTACCTGGATACCATGGGTATCACTCATGAGTTCTCTGCTCCTTACACACCTCAGCAGAATGGCATCGCCGAGCGCAAGAACAGAACTCTTATTGTGATGGCCCGAACGATGCTTGATGAGTACAAGACTCCACGAAAGTTCTGGCCTGAAGCCATTGATACTGCTTGTCACATCATGAACCATGTTTATCTTCACAAGCTTCTGAAGAAAACATCCTATGAGCTCCTAACTGGTAAGAAACCTAATGTAAGCTACTTCAGAGTATTTGGTGCTAGGTGCTGGATCAAGGATCCTCATCACACTTCAAAATTTGCACCGAAAGCACATGAAGGTTTTATGCTTGGTTACGGAAAGGATTCGCACTCCTACAGAGTCTTCAACCTCTTTCACTATAAAGTGGTTGAAACTGTGGATGTGCGGTTCGATGAGACTAACGGCTCGCAAGGAGAGCACCTGCCAAGTGTGCTAGATGAATTATCCCCAGTGAGTCAATCAAGCAAATGGGAACTGGCGAAATCATACCCTCTGAGAGTCTGTCTGAAGAGGAACTTGTCATTTCTGCACCTGATCATCCTAAAGACAATGCTCAACCTGAAGACAATTCCCCAAACGATGACAATGATCAGCAAGAGCAAAATCTTCGTCCTGCTCATCCTCATGTTGCAAATGAAGTACAGATTGAGAAGATGATTAATAGCCTCAATGCACCTGGTCCACTCACTCGTTCAAGAGCCACACAAAGAGCAACACAACTCACCAATTTCTGTGGACACTTTGCATTCGTCTCAATCTCAGAACCCACGAAAGTGACTGAAGCCTTCATGGAACCTGAATGGATTCAAGCCATGCAAGAAGAGCTCCAACAGTTTGAGTTGAACAATGTGTGGGAACTGGCCAAGCGTCCTGATCCTCGGAAGCACAATATCATTGGCACCAAATGGATATATCGCAACAAGCAAGATGAACATGGTCAAGTGGTCAGAAACAAAGCTCGTCTAGTTGCTCAAGGCTACACTCAAGTGGAAGGGATTGACTTTGATGAAACTTTTGCTCCTGTGGCAAGGCTTGAAGCTATTCGCATACTGCTTGCCTATGCAAATCATCACAACATTCTCCTATATCAAATGGATGTGAAGAGTGTTTTTCTCAATGGAAAGATAGAAGAAGAAGTATATGTTGCACAACCTCCTGGCTTTGAAGATCCAAAACATACCGATATGGTGTACAAGCTCAACAAGGCACTGTATGGCCTCAAACAAGCCCCTCGCGCTTGGTATGATACGCTCAAGGACTTCCTGAAGAGCAAAGGCTTCAAACCTGGTTCACTAGACCCTACTCTCTTCACGAAGACTTATGACGGTGAACTGTTTGTGTGCCAAATATATGTGGATGACATTATCTTCGGCTGCACCAACAAGAAATACAGTGATGAGTTTGGTCATATGATGCAAGAGCAATATCAGATGTCCATGATGGGTGAACTGAAGTTCTTTTTGGGTCTCCAAATCCGTCAGCAACGCAACGGCATCTTCATATTTCAAGAAAAATATCTCAAAGATTGCCTGAGGAAGTTTGGAATGCAAGACTGCAAAGGATACACAACGCTAATGCCAACCAAAAGTCATCTGGGTCCCGACGACAATGGTAAAGAATTCGACCAAAAGGTATACCGCTCCATGATTGGTTCTTTGCTTTATTTATGTGCATCTAGGCCAGATATAATGCTTAGTGTTTGCATGTGTGCCCGATTCCAAGCAGCACCAAAGGAATCGCATCACTTAGCTGTGAAGCAAATACTTCGATAGTTGGCTTACACCCCAACACTAGGATTATGGTATCCAAAGGGCTCAGAGTTTGATCTAGTTGGATTCTCATATGCTAATTATGCTGGTGACAAGGTTGATCGCAAGTCCACATCAGGCACATGTCACTTTCTGGGACGATCACTTGTCTATTGGTCTTCAAAGAAGCAGAACTGTGTATCTCTCTCCACTGCTGAATCCAAATACATTGCTGCTGGATCTTGCTGTGCTCAGCTTCTCTGGATGAAGCAAACTCTCAAGGACTATGGTATACACCTGAAGAATGTGCCTCTCTACTGTGACAATGAGAGTGCCATCAAGATTGCCAACAATTCAGTGCAGCACTCGAAGACAAAGCATATTGAGATTCGTCATCACTTCCTCAGAGATCATGTTATGAAGGAAGACATTGATATCATCCACGTCAAGACAGAAGAGCAGTTGGCTGATATCTTCACTAAGCCCTTGGATGAGAAAAGGTTTTGCAAGTTGCGGTGTGAGCTAAATATCTTGGAATCCTCGAATGTCCTGTGAATGGGACACACATCCTAACACTTATGCATTTTGATGACTTATATGTGCAACACACGAAGTAACGTATATCTTCAATCAATGAAGACAAACATTCCAAGTGTGAATACATTAATGCAGAATTTGACTTCGGAGCGTCACGATAATTGTGCGCCGTGTCTGGGTCTAATACTTCCTATACGGTGGGTAACGCCACCACCAAACTTTTGTTTGAGGTGCTTCTCTTGGCGTTATGTTTGCATAGTCTTCATAACTGAGTTGTCTTTATTTCTGACTTATATTCGAATTTATCTTCATATGATTGATTTGGAGTTAAACTAGTTGCATACTATTTGTGTTCTGTCCTCCACAGCATTCACTTATAGTTATGACTTCGTGTTGAATCTTTTGATCTAAGTGAATGTGATCGGACCCTAACCTCTCTATGCTTCTACCTCAACTCTATCTGTCCAAATCATATGCATTCTATTGAAAACTGTCGATTGTCTTCACTGAACCTTGTCAGCTGAAGCCAATCTGACAAACATTTATGTCAGTTTTAAATGCGCTATCTTTATTACTGGAAGTCTGAAGAATTCGGAACGACCGCCCCGACAATCCAAGCGTGCGTGGGAACATGGAACAACTACCCAGGAGTTGCATGCACGCCATGTGTCATTCAAATGCGAATCGCCAGGGGCACCTGTGTAATTACGCTGTGATGTCCCTTTACTTATAAATGCACATCCCATCGCGGTCAAAACTTTTCTTCCACCTCGCCACCTCCCGAAAACCCTAGCGCCACCGCTAGCACTCGACGACGCCGGCAACGAAGCGCTTAGCTGCCGCGACTTCTCTGACGCCGCCCTCACGCCGGCCACGGGCCTCATCTTCTCCGCCGCCGTTGTAGCTTTCTCTCGTCGCCAAGTTAGGGCACAAGAGATTGAACTGCTCGGCCTCAACCTTCCCTCCGTCTAGCAGTTCTTCCAGTGGTAATTCAAAAAAATTACTGTCTTTTTGATCTGATAGATTCATCCCTTCCTACCAAAAGTGGTTTGTAGATCTTCGAACATGAATCTATCTCTTTCTGCATCTCGTATTTTGCCTAGTATATTCACTTATGCTTCTTCACAAGTTAGATTCCTCACTTGTACTTATTCTTGGATTTGTACAACTCTGGAACCAACTCTCATCATATAAGTGAATGTCTTCGCGATATGAGGTCAATGTCTTCAAACTGATTTATCGTCAAAATCTTCTGAGAATGCATATGACCTCTTCCCCTTCCCTCGCACCTTTAATGTTGTCACATGTACATGTCTATGGGAGAATCCCTTGGTTATCATAGTCTGCATTTGTTTGCAGAATTCTTGCAGAGTCACATCAATTCACCTGAAGCAAGTTCTTGTTTGACTAGACGCAAGAAGCCTTTGCAAGTTCTGAAGCCTTTCAGGTTAAGCTTCATGGCTACTGAGAAACCAGCAAGGAAGGGTGGCAGAAAGCATCGTGGAAACACTTCCAAGGATTTGCCATCAGATTTGCATGCGTTGTACAAAATGGACCCTAAGGAAACCTATACTGGTCGCAAGAATCGCATCCAATGGATCCAAAGATACTGGGCTGAAGAGTGGTTCAAGTACCAATTTGTCACTCAAGAATATGTAGAGAAGAATGCCATCAAGGCACCCTGGGGTGATATTCTGTATAAAAATCTTCAACCCAGAACCCAAGCTGAAGCCATTGAGCAAGGCTTCTATCCTTGCATGGTTCGCGGACCAGAGCCAGAGAATGTTGACCCTTCTTCTCTGCTACGGTGTCGCGAAGACCATCTCTTCAAGCGAAATTACCAACATGCCAAAGACTCAGCTATGCAGAACAAGAAGGAATTCAGACTTGACTTCAACCCTGGTCCGTCCTCTCCACGGGAAGATGGCACCCGTGAAGCCAATGAGAACAGGATCGGCCCCTTCTACAACTTTGAAGGCCTCCTTGCACACATAGCTGTACATGGTGCAAAAGTGGATCATTCTGACGATGCTGCTGACTCTGAAGAGGCTCCAGCTCCTAGTCCAAAGCCAAAGAAGCAGAAGAAAGCTAAGGCTTCCAAACCCACTGCTGCACCAAAGGCTTCTCGAGTGAAGCCATTGGCAACTGCCCCTCCTGCTCCATGCAACACCTCCAAAGATCAATCTCGTGTCTCCAAACGGACCGAGAAGCCTTAGAAGAAAACTACTCCAAGGACAAGTCAAGCACTGACACCAGCAGCCGTTCTGAGGAACGAATCTGAAGCCATTGATTTGTCTTCAGATGAAGAATTTGGTGAGGATGCCCTTGAGCAGCTGATCAAGAGCAAGCAAAAGGCGGAGATCTTCAATGATCTGCCCCTCTTTGATGTGAACATCTTGCACAATTTCATTGATGAATGGTTCGACAATCAAGATCTCAGCTTTGACGACCTTCAGCTCCCCATTGGCATCAGCGTTGCTTTCCAAGGCGCCATTGCTCCTGAGCTTGCTCTGGCCCAGTGAATTGTTGAACTGAAACACAAGATTGATTTCTAGAAGGAACAGTTCAAGAAGCATGTGGCCAAGCTGAGTGTGGCTGATGTCCAAAAATTCAAAGTGATGCTGAATGACCTTAAAGAAGCCTTTCGCAAGAAGCATGAAGAAGCCAAAGGCTCAAGAGAACGCATGAAGATTCTTGCTGCAAAATGTGTTCAGGCTTACAACGAAGCTGAAAAGCGCAAGGCACTTGGGCATCCTGGTATTGACCCCAAGATGGCTGCCAAGCAAAAGAAGAAGCCTACTATGGCCCCCACTGAAGCTCCAAGGCGGGAAGAACCTTGCATCGTCTTCCCTGCCAGCATGACAGGCTCGAAGCCTAAGGTCTCCACAGTGGCTTCAGAACAGAAGAAAACCAAGGCAGCTGAAGCCAAAGCCAGGAAGTGGAAAACCAAGCGTACCACTGATGAAGCACCACCCCCTAAGAAGAAGAAAACCAAGAAGAGAGATCGGGCTGCTCCTACAGAGCCCCTTGTTGTTGAACCCCTTGCCTTTATTCCCCCTCCATCCGACAATCAAGAACGTCAGTTGATTGTACATGAGCCTGCTTCCACAGAGGCTCCTGAAGAACAAGAAGTTCCAGTCGTTGATCCTATCGCGACTGAAGACATTGGTCCCCAAGACAATGTAGAAGATGATGTTGTTCTTCCTTAAATCGAGCGTCCATCGGTATCATCGCCTGTTCAAACAAACAGTGAGCTTATCAGTATTGGTCGTCCTTTGACGCCAATCTCACAGGATGCATCGTGGGCTGATCGTCCCTAGCAAACTACCCCACATCAAGACTCGCCAAGTACACCCCAACAGTCATCTGTGCCCGTCATCAGCCCCATGTCCAATGATGACAACTACATGGAGACATCACCATCACCAAAGGCGTCGCCCGTATTCCAACGGCTTCGCAAAGGCATGAGGCCATCTGTCTCCATGACCACCATCACAGAAGAGGGCTCCAACTTGTCAAGTTCAGTGGCACGTCAAGTGTTCTCTGAAGACAATCCTTCTGTGATGGTCCCTGTGTCTAAAGCCAATGCTGTTGAAGACCCTCCGGCTGCATCAGCCGGAGCAACACAAGAAGAAGAGCGTGTCGCTACTCCCCCTGCAACTCAAGAAGAAGTTAATGAAGAGAACTAGTTTATGCCAGAACCTCCAGCTAGTCAAGTAGAGGATGAGAATCCTGAGGCTGCCACAAATGACATTCCTGAAGCCAATGACGTTGTCATGGCCGAAGCCAATGTGGAGCCTACAGTGAGCAATGCACCAGTAGCCAATGAAGCCCATGAAGCAGTTGAAGTCAATGCCGCACCTGACACAAATCTGCAGCCTGAAGTCAATGCCACTGCTCCTGTTCCGCCTCCAAGGCCACATACCATCGAGCAAGCATACAACTATGGCCAACTTGTCACGGTCAGATGGCCTATTCTGATTCCTCCACCTGCTACTGGTCCTCAATTTGATTACCATGTCGAGCACAGGCCTCAGGTTCAGAAGCCACAACCAAGACTGCCCAGATTTCCAGGTACTGCCACTTCACCAGGATCTTTCAATGTTAACGGCTTCATTGCACACAACACCTTCTTCGATAGCGATAAGAACCCCTACACCAGGCCCAAGATTTCATCTGATCGGTTCTGGAGTTATCAGCAGCACAGCTATTATTCATGCATTCTGTACAACCAAGGCCGCATATTTCCGCATATGCGCCTTGATACTGAAGCCATAGCTGGCCTGCCCTGCCTATAAGAAGCTCTAGATTGCTTCAAAGAGGCTGGCTTACTGCATTTCGTCACTGATAAGGAGCACTAGAATGAGGAGTTGTTGCTTCAATTCTATGCCACGCTTCATATCAGAGGCTACAACAGGGATCCTAAGACTTGGGTCCTTGAGTGGATGACAGGAAATGTCCATCATGAAGCCAAAGCATTTGATGTCATTGAGCTTACTGGCCTGCCCACTCCAGGTGATCTTTATGAACCTGGTGTCAGCTTCACACTGCAGCTGTAGAAAGCATCTTTCACAAGCCAGAACTCGACATGAGCCAGATGCTCAGTATAATGAAGCCATTACCTCAAGATGCAAAATATCCTACGGAGTTCCTTGTTGAAGACCTTGACTATCTGCCACGCACAATCTATCACATCATAAGGCGAACTCTCTGGCCCATCAAAGGACATGGAACATATAAAGGACGTTATGCTACCCGCCATCCTGGGGCATTTGCGTTCGTTGCTTCTTCTCGTTCGCACGATCTATCCCAGGCTGTAATTTCACAACGCTGTCAACGTTTGAGCCATCATCCTTCTTTACATATGCGTTTCACTTCTATGTGCATGACTGGTGGGCCCTTTTTGATGGGGCGTCAGCAAAATCGTGTGGGTTTTCTCTGGTTGTTAGTAGCCAAAGTATTCACCAGGACGGTGAAAACCTAAAACGAGCGAGCGACTCCCTCCCCTCTCTCTCGTTTCTATTTTCTCCCTCGCGCTCGCGCCGCCATCGTCGCCTCATCGCCCAGCCCAGCGCCGATTCCCTCGCCGCCACCACTCCGAGCGCGGGCACCGCCACCTCATCTCCCAGTGCCGCCACCACCATAGCCCCCTCCCCTAGATCCCAAGGGGGGCGGGGTGAGCACCGTCGACCCCATCGCTGGTCCTCTGCCCCTGCAAGTCCGCTCACCTCAGCCTCCTCCTATGTCGTCGGCGGCACAGCAGAGGTGGTCGAGCCGTTGAGGAGAGAAGCGGTGGGATCTTCCATTCGCAACGCCTCCGTGCTATCCCGCATCGCCTCACCAACCACCATCAACAATAACGTAGGGATCTATGACGGGGAAGACCAAAGAGTTGCAGACCGCCAAGGGGGAGGGGCCCAAGGACAGGCCTGAGCTGGTGGTGGCGATGACGATGACAACGGAGGCAAAGGTGCAGGCGAAGGAGGAGGACGGAAGTGTTGTGGACAAGGACACCATGGCCGCCGTTGCCAAAATGTCTGCATCTTCATCCACTGCCTCTCTGCCATGTACGTGCCTCCTGTCATGCAGATCCTTGATAATTAGGGTGACTGTTTCTTTTTGGGTAATCTGGGTGACTAATTTGATGCTTGTGTTAAATGTTTGGGGTTTCTTGGGGAAAGAAAATTGTGGTAGTTAATTTATAAGAGAATTCCTTATTTGGCCCTTTCTTAAAATTTGCTTCCCTATTTGGCCCAAAATTAATTTTCTTCCCTATTTGACACCTAAATTAATTTTTGTTCCTTATATGACACTTTCGTTCATTTTAGACACTAATAGTGTTAACTATGTGGTGAAAAGACCATTTTGCCCCTAATGCATTTTTAACTGTCCAGGATGAAGTAAAAGAGCAATCAATTCACCTATGTTTTAGGGATGTTCAAAGGATGCTGCACATGTATATGTATGCTCCAATATTTTGTCTTAGGTAATCTGGTATGTGCGTTCGTCCTGAATTTGGTTACACGTTCCAAACACAGCCAGCCCCTATATAACTAGGGGGCAGTTATATACTGCTAGTATATAGCGGATATTGTCTTTGGAGGCCGAGCTCCATGGAGCTCGGTTTTGAAAATTTTGAATTTTGTCAAAATTCATATTTTCTACAATTCAAAAAATTCTGAAAAAACATACACATATACATGAAGGCATAACACACATGTGTGTAAATTTTTAAGGCAAAATAAGTTGAAATGAGGGTTATGCAAAAAAGACAAATCTGTGGCTTTTTAACATATGATACTATTCATCCTCCCAGACCATGAATTTGTCTTTTTTGTACAGGTCATATTTCAACGTTTTTCATTCTAAAATTTTACACACATAGACATAACATACTTGTTTACTTGCACAATTTTTTCAGATTTTTTTGAAACCAAAAAGTTTGAATTTTCATTTGTTTTCAAAAAAAGGCCTCCATGGCTCCCGGGAGCCAAACGTCCGCTCTCTAGTATATAGATATGATAACTTGTATACCGTGAGAAAAAGATAATGAAGAGATTAATGAGAGCGACACGCTTCTGTGGCCAGGCCCGTCGAGGAGGGTGTGCGAGCGGTTCAAAGGGGCCCCGTTCGGAGAAAAATCACGAAACAAACATTTCGTTTAATTCGCTGGCTGGCTGGCTCGATCTTAAAAAGCAGCAGGATGTGCGTGCGGCCCCAGTCAAAGCCAACAAGCTCACAGTCGGTCTGGTACCAATTTCCTACTTCCCTTTCGGGCTGGTTAATTTTTTAGAACATCCAAATCCAAATATAAAAACAAGGCTACAGCCGAGTGTGCGATTTGTACTTAGTACTGTACGTGCAACGGTCCAAGTGCATCTGGTGCAAATCGATCCAGCTGTACGTACTAGTACGCGAGTCTCCCGACGGCCGGAAAGTAATCAGCCGCGGCTAGCTCGTACTGCATCTCGCCGGAAAGTACTCGGTTGTATTATAGGCTACAGCTAGTACAAGTTCTAATTGTATGGCTTTTACATGCATATATCATCAGTTTACATAAGAAACAAAATATTGGACAAAATGGTCTTTTCACGTCACACTTAACCCGATTAGTGCCTAAAATGGACAAAAGTGTCATATAAGGAATGAAAATTATTTTAGGTGTCAAATAGGGAAGAAAATTTTATTTTGGACCAAATAGGAATCAAAATTTAAGAAAGGGCCAAATAAGGAATTCTCTCTTAATTTATTGGCATCAGTTAGCATTGTTGGAGATTAGTTTGTTGACTTAAGGTTACAATCCATGAAGTTTGCATTTTTGGTCTTTCCTTTTTATTGCTCATCACATTTTTATATATGTGTGCCATGGTTAAAGTTTGCTAATATTGTTTCACAGAAATAATTAGCTGTGGAGGTTCGTTATTCAATTTGGTTATAGCTCATGCTGCAGGCCAGGAGCAAATGGTTGTTTATGAAAGGTTTGATTGCAGGTATACCCAAATTAAGGTCTTTTATCTAATTGCTTGGATAACTACTTTTCAGGTGTCTGCTGATTACCACAATAACACAATTTTCTTATTCATGCTTTGCGATTACTATTTTTTTGTTTTGATCATATTTACTGATTGGCGTAGCTGTACTTCTGGATGGCAGTGTTCATAGCTTAGTGGCAGTATTTTAGCATTTCTGTATCATGTTGGTGCCTTTAGAAACTAAGAATTAATTTTTTTAGGATTCTTGCTGGAGGAGATGAACTTTTATGGTGAGTTTTTTCCCTGTATGCCTCGCTTCAGATCATGTTTACCTCTGTTTAGTGCCATTATGGTTGTTGAACAATTGAAGATGTCTTAAATGCACATAACATTGCTAAACCTGTAGGCTGATGCTTTTGTTATTATAGAGGAGTTGTTGAAGACCAAAGTTTTCCTTGTAAGAATGCCATACTTACAAGAAAAGATTGCCTGAAAGGTCTTTATGGTTTAATCTGCAAGGTAAAAAGTGTGAAATGTGGAACATATCACATTCACTCGGTCAGTTGGCCATTGTATTTTTTTGGCATGTTTACAATTTCTTGAGGCACATAATGTTGTTCATACAATCTGCAGGTTAGAGGGCCCGTCGAGGCTAGCGCGAGGTCTGCTCTGGCATCCATGATGTGGGTGTGATGACTGAGGACTGCTCACGCTTCTCCGCTCACAAACCGTGTGGCGAGTAAATACTCCACTCCACGACAATTAGACCTTCCTCCCTCTCAGCTATGGTATTGCAGCAATCTCCTTCCACCTTCATTTGTTACGTTGGAGCGCTAGAAGACATTCTAATTTTCTAGCTATATTTTGCAATGTTAGACTGGCCAGATGTTTTTGTATATAGGAGAGGATATGGTCGCAGTGGCGTGAGCTTTTTCATTACTTGATTTGTTTATGCAAAACGAATTTTTTGTTGTACTAAAGAGGAGGATCATCTGCTCTGCAATACATATTTATTACCTTCACTATGCTCATGGTGCTGCCATGCTCCTCGATTAAATTATTTCTTAATAAGCTTCTCCATTAAACATGTTCTAATTATGTATTTCGTGTTGGGGGTTGCTCACCCAACCTTTCATGGAAAAATGGCAATTTGTTCAGTTTGTGATCATTTATTTATTTTAAGATGCCTAGAAAAGTTAGACAGATATAAAACTTGGTCCAGGAACTCCTGGATATTGCAATGGGTACTCTGTTTTCATCTGAATTTATTAGTTGCTAGAGGTTGTACCTTTGCCGTGGACCATCAATTCTCCATTTGAGCAAAAGTTTCTCCCGAGGAGAAAGTCCCGGTGCAAGCTGCCATGTTTCTTAGCTGTAAAAAAAATTTAGCCATCGTCTGAAGAATTTCCTACCTGGTTGCTAGGCCTGACCAGTATTCGGGCATCCTAGCCTTTTTTTCCTTGGCAAGAAACCTTGGCAGGTGCCATGAGGTACAAAAGCTGGAGAGATGGTTCCGAAACTCCTAGAGGTCTTGGAGGGTTTATGGTGTTTGAAATGAGGACCCGATAAAATTATTTTCCATGTTGTCCAGTTGAAACTTATATTCTTATTTCTCTCGTCAACAATGGATATTCTGTGTATTCTGTACTTGTATCATTCCTTTTGGGAAATAATTGAAAGATTGTCTGTTCACTTATGTCTCACTTAATCCCATCTGTCTAGGTTCCACAAAGTGCCCAGACAGCAGGAAGCACACATAGAACCATCAATGCTCCTTTCCGTAGGAGAAATAGCTGAACGGGCAATGTTTTCATCTCTGTATAAGTTCAGATGTGATTACCCAGGTCCAGAAGGTTTGGTCTACTTCTCACTTAATCCTATATTTTCTTGACGTGCACATAAATACGTTGAGAAGTTGCAACTAGAATAAAGCTTCCGCCCGACTGCAGGTTAGTATATGCATTATATGTTCTAAGGAATTCCGCTTTCTCATTGCAACAGCCAGAAGTACAAAATCTACTGAAGTTTGAATATTAATCCAGCTTATTACTTGGGGCCTCTGATATATGCATCAAAATCATAGATTTTTATTATTGCAAATTGTTGGTAACTACTGATCATCTTTATTGTTTTTTATTCATACAGTTCACGGGGCAATGAGTATGAGATCAGTTCGTGGGTGTCAGTCAATATAAGATTGGTCTGCAACTATTTTTCATCTGAAAAGATATACTTTGCAGCATCATGTATGATATGTATATGCTTGGTTCAGTGTTATTCATAGCTATGTTACTGTGTCTACGTGCTTCCTTCATATATTTTGGCTCACCTCGGCTTCCTCCTGCGTCGGCAACGGCGCAGCAGAGGCAGACGAGCTGACGAGGTGAGCAACGGTGGGAAACTGTATGGTGTGTCCTCTTCTTTCTCTCTTCTTCCTCGACAATGCCTCCGTGCTTTCCTGTGTCGCCTCACCAGCCACCGCCAACATCGGCGTAGGGATCTATGGCGGGCAAGACCAAAGCGCTTCATCCGACCGAGGGGGGCCCAAGGCGAAGCCTACACTAGCAGCGGCAATGACGGAGCCAGAGGTGAAGGAAATCCCTAAGGCCATCGTGCGGCAGCTGGTCAAGGACAAGCTCGCCTGAGCGCCATGGCCGGAGCTGTCGAAGGAGGAGGGTGGAGGTGTGGTGGACAAGGCCGCCTTTGCCACAATGCAAACATCTTCATCCACTGCCTCTCTGCCATGTATGTGCCTCCTGCAGTGGCTCGATTAATGCGTCCGGTAGTGTGGCGTTGGCTGGGAACCGTACGGTATTTGTCTGACGTGCCGTCCACACCGGGGGGGTTGGTCAGTCGACTCCAGGTATGAGCAGCTCCGAGCTTGATGGCTGGATGTGTGCACACATGTAATGGGGTAACATGGTCATGTTGCTTGGTGTGCAGAGGCAACCTCATTTTTGGACCAATAAGAGGGGCGATGATGACGACGACTAGATGAAACAATCATGTCTTGGGCAATCAAGACAGCCTTGGCTTGTGGGACTAAACAGAGCTGAAATAGTCGGTGTCAGTGTTGGAGTTGCCCTTAGAGCCTACCCTTACCTCTGTTGTAGCCTGCTCAATTTTGTCGCCGATGTTGGATGATTTGTGCCTTGGACGGTCATTCTGATGAGTGATAACCAGGGCAGTTCTCTTACACTACGATGGGTAGGTTATGGACCAAGAGATGTGGGTGTTGGCTTTGAAGATGAATGACAAAGCTGAGCCCTCTTTTGCTATGCTACATACACTGAATTTTCACTGTTCATCCCTCCTCATCCCGGATCCCGCGGATCCGATGGTGCGGGCACGGAGGCGTGGTTCGTCTCAATCGGCATCGATCTGATTTGATTTTGATTCATGCGGTCACGGTCGTGCGGTGCGTTTTATGGTGTGATTCATGCGGTTTGGGAATTACTCCCATCTTTCATTGGGAAACCTCTAGGTGATGATTACTTGTCGATTGCTAGATATTGGCCTGCCAATAAGAACTATACTATACTTGACTCTGCTTGTGCTTGTGCTCTGTGGTGCATTTGGAAAATTAGAAGTCCTCACATTTCGAACAATTCATTATGCTCTGATATTAAACAGGTTTGGTGGCTGATAATGATTACTCTAAAAAAGTGGCAAATGCATTCTCACATACGATCTCCAATCATGTAAATCGACCGCACCTGCTGTCGGTGGGGTAATAGGTTGTGATCTGATAGCTGGAGGTGAGATGACCAACCTGTCATCCTCCAACAGTCTCTGGCGTGCTCTGCACTATCCTGGCACTGATGCTGCCTCTCCGCCTCACTCCAAGCTACCCTGGGAACCAAAGTAGCCCACTCTCAGCCCAAGTACACTGCTGAGGGTAGTGAACTCGCCATCGCAATCGCCTATGAAGAGGACCAAGGTGGTGTTCATCAACATCTCCACTGTGAAGCTGGGAGGCGATTATGATCTGGGTTTGCTGAGAGTTTTGGAGGACAGCATGTTTGCCGTAAAAACTCATGTAAATCGACCGCACCTGCTGTCGGTGGGGTAACAGGTTATGATCTAATAGCTGGAGGTGAGATGACCAACCTGTCATCCTCCAACAGTCTCTGGCGTGCTCTGCACTATCCTGGCACTAATGCTGCCTTTCCGCCTCACTCCAAGCTACCCTGGGAACCAAAGTAGCCCACTCTCAGCCCAAGTACATTGTTGAGGGTAGTGAACTCGCCATCGCAATCGTCTATGAAGAGGACAAAGGTGGTGTTCATCAACATCTCCACTGTGAAGCTGGGAGGCGATTATGATCTGGGTTTGTTGAGAGTTTTGGAGGACAGCATGTTTGCCGTAAAACTCATGTAAATCCACCGCACCTACTGTCGGTGGGGTAATAGGTTGTGATCTGATAGCTGGAGGTGAGATGACCAACCTGTCATCCTCCAACAGTCTCTAGCGTGCTCTGCACTATCCTGGCATTGATGTTGCCTTTCCGCCTCACCCCAAGCTACCCTGGGAACCAAAGTACCCCACTCTCAGCCCAAGTACACTATTGAGGGTAGTGAACTCGCCATCGCAATCGCTTATGAAGAGGACCAAGGTGGTGTTCATCAACATCTCCACTGTGAAGCTGGGAGGCGATTATGATCTGGGTTTGTTGAGAGTTTTGGAGGACATCATGTTTGCCGTAAAAACTCATGTAAATCGACCGCACTTGCTGTCGGTGGGGTAACAGGTTGTGATTTGGTAGCTGGAGGTGAGATGACCATCCTATCATCCTCCAACAGTCTCTGGCGTGCTCTGCACTATCCTGGCACTGATGCTGCCTCTTCGCCTCACTCCAAGCTACCCTGGGAACCAAAGTAGCCCACTCTCAGCCCAAGTACACTGCCGAGGGTAGTGAACTCGCCATCACAATCGCCTATGAAGAGGAACAAGGTGGTGTTCATCAACATCTCCACTGTGAAGCTGGGAGACGATTATGATCTGGGTTTGCTGAGAGTTTTGGAGGACAACATGTTTGCCGTAAAAACTCATGTAAATCGACCGCACCTGCTGTGGGTGGGGCAACAGGTTGTGATCTGATAGCTGGAGGTGATATGACCAACCTGTCATCCTCCAACAGTCTCTGGCGTGCTCTGCACTATCCTGGCACTGATGCTACATCTCCGCCTCACTCCAAGCTACCCAGGGAACCAAAGTAGCCCACTCTCAGCCCAAGTACATTGCTGAGGGTAGTGAACTCGCCATCGCAATCGCCTATGAAGAGGACCAAGGTGGTATTCATCAACATCTCCACTGTGAAGCTGGGAGGCGATTATGATCTGGGTTTACTGAGAGTTTTGGAGGACACTGTGTTTGCCGTAAAAACTGTTTCTGGATTATGGAGCATGTCTTCAGCTGTCATTTCCCCCTGTTTTGTTTTGATGATCTTATAACTTTGTTTACTCTGTACTCTGGTTTCATTTTTCAATGGAGCCCGGGGGCCTTTTTACCCTCCTGGTGATCTAAAAAAGAGAGCAGATAGTGGCTTGGAGCTACGTTCTAACAGTCCAAACTATTTTGGTTCAGGTTTTACTAGAAAAGAAAGCAAGAAATCACCACACTACAGTTGGGTCCTGGAAAGGAGAGACTATTCTCTCGGTTCCTCTGACTGCATCCTCATCCAATCGGTTTCGACCAAGTTCAGAACTTCAAATTTCAGTTCCCCGTGTTCTAAGTTTCAATCAAAGTAAACAAAGGTTTGGATCTCCGCTCGACAGTTCGGACGATTCCGGTCCTGGCTTTACTACAAAACGAGGCAATAAATCCCACCATACTACACAAATCCTGCAAAGGAGAAACTATTATCTCTGTTCCTTGACCAAAAATAATCGTTGACCAGGCCATGGGGCTGAATCACTAAGCAAGGCCCTAGAATCTAGCCGTCCTATTGCGCCACTGTCAGATCAGCGAGGCCATGCTAGGAGCCGACAAGAGAGCCACCATAACAACCAACTGGTCTGAGTTCCGCCGCCTTGCAAAAATCCATGAAGGAGACATTTGCGCCTTTCGTTTCAAGGTCACCACAAAGCAGTGCTTGGTTCTCATCATGCATTGTCTTTAGATGAACCATCGACAGCAACGAAAGTCGTATCTAAATATCATCTAGCATTCTAAGGACTACTAATCAAGCTCTGTAATAGGATGAAACCTTTGTCTGTTTTTCGACGATGCTATCTGTTGCTTTTGAATAGCTACCACCTATGCTTTTACCTATATAACCTATGTTGTTGTTCCTCATCGATCTATAATATGCATAATATCACCCTTACCTATAATTATTTGTTTTTACTACTTTCTCTGTTTCAAACATCGAGTACTCACCGGCAATAACAAATATGCTAAGCAAGGAAGAGGCATGCACTACCTGAGAGCGTCCACCTTCCACTCATGGAATATAGCACTATCATTTAGCACAGACTGTTCCAGGAGAAACAGTAATCATGAACGGAGACAGTAACCAGCAGTAAGTACTCATTATTTCGATTTGTGTTCGAGTTTTCCTATCACCGCTCTTACAATACTTGGCTTACTGCCGGCCTTTGCGCCATTGGCGCAATGGGTCATCTAGTTCTCCAAAGGCTAAGCTAGAAGGTGCAATGAAGACATTGGTCTTCCATATTCTTCATGGCAAATGCTTCAATGCACAAGATTTCTTCATCCGCCAATTTGCTGCATCAGGATCTGACATTTTTGGCTTGAAGTTCTATGCTCCATGGATCATGCGTCTGATCAAGCTTCACACTGCTTTCAACTATCAGCCATCTGCACGCAACCACATTGTCTTCTTGCCAGATGCCGATATGTCTGTTGAAGCCATCTATCCAGAGCTTAACAAGGAACCACTTTATCTTCATAATATTGATCGTCAAAGCTTCACTCGGCCCATTGAAGGTGTGCTGGCTGCCACTCGTGTCTATCCGTTGGCTGGTACTACACGTGCACCTCACCGTGCCCAAACCGAAGCTACTGACATCACAATTGCTCAACGGCCTCAAAAGAGATCTCGTGTTCTCAATGACCGAGAGCTTCTCGTTGGCCTGCATCAAAAGCAGGATAGGCATCATGATTGGCTCAAGCGCCAGATGCAGAGCATCATGACTGACGTCAATCGCATTCGCAACCTTGCAACCGAGAATGCCTTTGTCGCGCATGAAACCTGTCGACGCACATGGAAAGGGCTGACGCTTATGTGTGCTGAGGAAGATCTTCAGGACGATGGCTTCTCAGAACGATTCAAGTTTGATTCCACTCCGCCCAGAAATGTTGTTCTGCGGCGCACTCCATCTCTTGAAGACTTAGAGTACTCCTCTTCTGCTGCAACCGTGAATGCTCGTGTGATCGATGATCAAGATGATGCTACTTCGCCACCTCCAACGCGTATCGACACTGCTCCAAGTTCGTCTGCACCGCCAAACCTCGAAAACAACCCTGCATCTTCTCCTACTCCTTCTCGGAACGAGTAGAGGCTCACGGTCTTCAACCCTTTTTGAAGGAAATATGCCCTAGAGGCGATAATAAAGTTATTATTTATTTCCTTATATCATGATAAATGTTTATTATTCATGCTAGAATTGTATTAACCGGAAACATAATACATGTGTGAATACATAGACAAACAGAGTGTCACTAGTATGCCTCTACTTGACTAGCTTGTTGGTCAAAGATGGTTATGTTTCCTAACCATAGACATGTGTTGTCATTTGATTAACGGGATCACATCATTAGGAGAATCATGTGATTGACATGACCCATTCCGTTAGCTTAGCACACGATCGTTTAGTATATTGCTATTGCTTTCTTCATGACTTATACATGTTCCTATGACTATGAGATTATGCAACTCCCGTTTACCGGAGGAACACTTTGTGTGCTACCAAACGTCACAACGTAACTGGGTGATTATAAAGGAGCTCTACAGGTGTCTCCAAAGGTACATGTTGGGTTGGCGTATTTCGAGATTAGGATTTGTCACTCCGATTGTCGGAGAGGTATCTCTGGGCCCTCTCGGTAATGCACATCACTTAAGCCTTGCAAGCATTGCAACTAATGAGTTAGTTGTGAGATGATGTATTACAGAACGATTAAAGAGACTTGTCGGTAACAAGATTGAACTAGGTATTGAGATACCGACGATCGAACCTCGGGCAAGTAACATACCGATGACAAAGGGAACAACGTATGTTGTTATGCGGTCTGACCGATAAAGATCTTCGTTGAATATGTGGGAGCCAATATGAGCATACAGGTTCCGCTATTGGTTATTGACCGGAGACGTGTCTCGGTCATGTCTACATTGTTCTGGAACACGTAGGGTCCGCATGCTTAACGTTACGATGACAATTTCATTATGAGTTTATATATTTTGATGTACCGAAGGTTGTTCGGAGTCCCGGATATGATCACGGACTTGACGAGGAGTCTCGAAATGGTCGAGACATAAAGATCGATATATTGGACGACTATATTTGGACACCAGAAAGGCTCCGGGTGAGATTGGGACAATACCGAATCACCGGGAGGTTATCGGAACCCCCCGGGAGGTATATGGGCCTTGTTGGGCCTTAGTGGAAAGGAGGGGAAAGGAGCAAGGGAGGGGGGCGCCCCCCCAAGCCCAATCCGAATTGGGAGGGCCCTCCCTTTCCTTCCCCCCTCCTTCCTCTTCCTTCCTTCTCCTACTCCTAATAGGAAAAAGGGGGAGTCCTACTCCAGGTGGGAGTTGGACCCCCCCCCTTGGGCGCGCCACCCCCCTTGGCCGGCCCCCTCCTCCACTCCTTTATATACGGAGGAGGGGGGCACCCCATAGACACAACAATTGATCCCTTGGATCTCTTAGCCGTGTGCGGTGCCCCCCTCCACCATAGTCCACCTCGATAATACTGTAGCGGTGCTTAGGCAAAGCCCTGCGACGATAGAACATCAAGATCATCACCACGCCGTCGTGCTGACAGAACTCTTCCCCGACACTTTGCTGGATCAGAGTCCGGGGATCGTCATCGAGCTGAACGTGTGCTAGAACTCGGAGGTGCCGTAGTTTCGGTGCTTGATCGGTTGGGCCGTGAAGACGTACGACTACATCAACCGCATTGTTATAATGTTTCCGCTATCGGTCTACGAGGGTACGTAGACAACACTCTCCCCTCTCATTGCTATGCATCACCATGATCTTGCGTGTGCGTAGGAATTTTTTTTGAAATTACTACGTTCCCCAACAGTGGCATCCGAGCCAGGTTTTATGCGTAGATGTCATATGCATGAGTAGAACACAAGTGAGTTGTGGGCGATATAAGTCATACTGCTTACCAGCATGTCATACTTTGGTTCGGCGGTATTGTTGGATGAAGCGGCCCAGACCGACATTACGTGTACGCTTACGCGAGACTGGTTCTACCGACGTGCTTTGCACACAGGTGGCTGACGGGTGTCAGTTTCTCCAACTTTAGTTGAACCGAGTGTGGCTACGCCGGTCCTTGCGAAGGTTAAAACAGCACCAACTTGACAAACTATCGTTGTGGTTTTGATGCGTAGGTAAGAACGATTCTTGCTAAGCCCGTAGCAGCCACGTAAAACTTGCAACAACAAAGTAGAGGACGTCTAACTTGTTTTTGCGGGGCATGTTGTGATGTGATATGGTCAAGACATGATGCTAAATTTTATTGTATGAGATGATCATGTTTTGTAACAAAGTTATCGGCAACTGGCAGGAGCCATATGGTTGTTGCTTTATTGTATGCAATGCAATCGCCCTGTAATGCTTTAATTTATCACTAAGCGGTAGTGATAGTCATAGAAGCATAAGATTGGCGAGACGACAACGATGCTACGATGGAAATCAAGGTGTCGCGCCGGTGACAATGGTGATCATGACGGTGCTTCAAAGATGGAGATCACAAGCACAAGATGATGATGGCCATATCATATCACTTATATTGATTGCATGTGATGTTTATCTTTTATGCATCTTATCTTGCTTTGATTGACGGTAGCATTATAAGATGGTCCCTCACTAAATTATCATAGTAAAAGTGTTCTCCCTGAGTATGCACCATTGCGAAAGTTCTTCGTGCTGAGACACCACGTGATGATCGGGTGTGATAGGCTCTACGTTCGAATACAACGGGTGCAAAACAGTTGCACACGCGGAATACTCAGGTTAAACTTGACGAGCCTAGCATATAACAGATATGGCCTCGGAACACGGAGACCGAAAGGTCGAGTGTGAATCATATAGTAGATATGATCAACATATTCATGTTCACCGTTGAAACTACTCCATCTCACGTGATGATCGGACATGGTGTAGTTGATATGGATCACGTAATCACTTAGAGGATTAGAGGGATGTCTATCTAAGTGGGAGTTCTTTAGTAATATGATTAATTGAACTTAAATTTATCATGAACTTAGTACCTGATAGTATCTTGCTTGTATATGTTGATTGTAGATAGATGGCCCGTGTTGTTGTTCCGTTGAATTTTAATCGTTCCTTGAGAAAGCAAAGTTGAAAGATGATGGTAGCAATTACACGGACTAGGTCTGTAACTTGAGGATTATCCTCATTGCTGCACAGAAGAATTACGTCCTGGAAGCACCGCTAGGTGCCAGGCCTGTTACTGGAGCAACGCTAGATGTTATGAACGTCTGGCAGAGCAAAGCTGATGACTACTCTATAGTTCAGTGTCCCATGCTTTACGGCTTAGAACCGAGTCTTCAACGACGTTTTGAACGTCATGGAGCATATGAGATGTTCCAAGAGTTGAAGTTAATATTTCAAGCAAATGCCCGGATTGAGAGATATGAAGTCTCCAATAAGTTCTACAGCTGCAAGATGGAGGAGAACAGTTCTGTCAGTGAGCATATACTCAAAATGTCTGGGTATAATAATCACTTGATTCAACTGGGAGTTAATCTTCCGGATGATAGCGTCATTGACAGAATTCTCCAATCACTGCCACCAAGCTACAAGACCTTTGTGATGAACTATAATATGCAAGGGATGGAAAATATTATTCCCAAGCTCTTCGCGATGCTAAAAGCTGCGGAGGTAGAAATCAAAAAGGAGCATCAAGTGTTGATGGTTAACAAGACCACTAGTTTCAAGAAAAAGGGCAAATGGAAGAAGAAGGGAAACTTCAAGAAGAACAGCAAACAAGTTGCTGCTCAGGAGAAGAAACACAAGTCTGGACCTAAGCCTGAAACTGAGTGCTTCTACTGCAAGCAGACTGGTCACTAGAAGCGGAACTGCCCCAAGTATTTGGCGGATAAGAAGGATGGCAAGGTGAACAAAGGTATATGGGATATACATGTTATTGATGTGTACCTTACTAATGCTCGCAGTAGCACCTGGGTATTTGATACTGGTTCTGTTGCTAATATTTGCAACTCGAAATAGGGACTACGGATTAAACAAAGATTAGCTAAGGACGAGGTGACGATGCGCGTGGGAAATGGTTCCAAAGTCGATGTGATCGCGGTCGGCATGCTACCTCTACATCTACCTTCGGGATTAGTTTTAGACCTAAATAATTGTTATTTGGTGCCAGCATTGAGCATGAACATTATATCTGGATCTTGTTTGATGCGAGACGGTTATTCATTTAAATCAGATAATAATGGTTATTCTATTTATATGAGTAATATCTTTTATGGTCATGCACCCTTGAAGAGTGGTCTATTTTTATTAAATCTCAATAGTAGTGATACACATATTCATAATGTTGAAGCCAAAAGATGCAGAGTTGATAATGATAGTGCAACTTATTTGTGGCACTGCCGTTTGGGTCATATCGGTGCAAAGCGCATGAAGAAACTCCATACTGATGGACTTTTGGAACCACTTGATTATGAATCACTTGGTATTTGCGAACCATGCATCATGGGCAAGATGACTAAAACACCGTTCTCCGGTACTATGGAGAGAGCAACTGATTTATTGGAGATCATACATACAGATGTATGTAGTCCGATGAATGTTGAGGCTCGTGGCGGATATCGTTATTTTCTCACCTTCACAGATGATTTGAGCAGATATGGTTATATCTACTTAATGAAGCATAAGTCTGAAACATTTGAAAAGTTCAAAGAATTTCAGAGTGAAGTTGAAAATCATCGTAACAAGAAAATAAAGTTTCTACGATCTGATCGTGGAGGAGAATACTTGAGTTATGAGTTTGGTCTACATTTGAAACAATGCGGAATAGTTTCACAACTAACGCCACCCGGAACACCACAGCGTAATGGTGCGTCCGAACGTCGTAATCGTACTTTACTAGATATGGTGCGATCTATGACGTCTCTTACAGATTTACCGCTATCATTTTGGGGTTATGCTTTAGAGATGGCCGCATTCACGTTAAATAGGGCACCATCAAAATCCGTTGAGACGACGCCATATGAACTGTGGTTTGGCAAGAGACCAAAGTTGTCGTTTCTGAACTTAATCCATTTTGAACTTCTTCAAAACTTTGTCATGGTATGTGCTTTGTGAAAGTCCAATTAAGTGTCTTGATCTATCTCTATAGATCTTAATGCCCAATATGTAAGCAGCTTCACCGAGGTCTTTCATTGAAAAACTTTTATTCAAGTATCCTTTTATGCTATCCAGAAATTCTATATCATTTCCGATCAGCAATACGCCATCTACATATAGTATCAGAAATGCTACAGAGCTCCCACTCACTTTCTTGTAAATACAGGCTTCTCCAAAAGTCTGTAGAAAACCAAATGCTTTGATCATACTATCAAAGCGTTTATTCCAACTCCGAGAGGCTTGCACCAGTCCATAAATGGATCGCTGGAGCTTGCACACTTTGTTAGCTCCCTTTGGATCGACAAAACCTTCCGGTTGCATCATATACAATTCTTCTTCCAGAAATCCATTCAGGAATGCAGTTTTGACATCCATCTGCCATATTTCATAATCATAAAATGCGGCAATTGCTAACATGATTCGGACAGACTTAAGCATCGCTACGGGTGAGAAGGTCTCATCGTAGTCAACCCCTTGAACTTGTCGAAAACCTTTTGCGACAAGTCGAGCTTTATAGACAGTAACATTACCGTCAGCGTCAGTCTTTTTCTTGAAGATCCATTTATTCTCAATTGCTTGCCGATCATTGGGCAAGTCAACCAAAGTCCATACTTTGTTCTCATACATGGATCCCATCTCAGATTTCATGGCTTCAAGCCACTTTGCGGAATCTGGGCTCACCATCGCTTCTTCATAGTTCGTAGGTTCATCATGATCTAGTAGCATGACTTCCAGAACTGGATTACCGTACCACTCTGGTGCGGATCTTACTCTGGTTGATCTACGAGGTTCAGTAGTATCTTGTTTTGAAGTTTCATGATCATTATCATTAACTTCCTCACTTATTGGTGTAGGTGTCGCAGAAACAGTTTTCTGTGATGTACTATTTTCCAACAAGGGAGCAGGTACAGTTACCTCGTCAAGTTCTACTTTCCTCCCACTCACTTCTTTCGAGAGAAACTCCTTCTCAAGAAAGTTTCCGAATTTAGCAACAAAAGTCTTGCCTTCGGATCTGTGATAGAAGGTGTATCCAATAGTTTCCTTTGGATATCCTATGAAGACACATTTCTCCGATTTGGGTTCGAGCTTATCAGGTTGAAGCTTTTTCACATAAGCATCGCAGCCCCAAACTTTCAGAAACGGCAACTTTGGTTTCTTGCCAAACCATAGTTCATAAGGCGTCATCTCAACGGATTTTGATGGTGCCCTGTTTAACATGAATGCGGCAGTCTCTAGAGCGTATCCCCAAAATGATAGCAGTAAATCAGTAAGAGACATCATAGATCGCACCATATCTAGTAAAGTACGATTACGACGTTCGAACACACCATTACGTTGTGGTGTTCCGGGTGGAGTGAGTTGCGAAAACTATTCCACAATTTTTCAAATGTACACCAAACTCGTAACTCAAATATTCTCCTCCACGATCAGATCGTAGAAACTTTATTTTCTTGTTACGATGATTTTCCACTTCACTCTAAAATTCTTTGAACTTTTCAAATGTCTCAGACTTATGTTTTATTAAGTAGATATAACCATATCTGCTTAGATCATCTGTGAAGGTGAGAAAATAACGATATCCACCACGAGCCTCAATATTCATCGGACCACATACATCTGTATGTATGATTTCCAACAAATCTGTTGCTCTCTCCATAGTACCGGAGAACGGTGTTTTAGTCATCTTGCCCATGAGGCACGGTTCGCAAGTACCAAGTGATTCATAATCAAGTGGTTCCAAAAGTCCATCAGTATGGAGTTTCTTCATGTGTTTTACACCGATATGACCTAAACGGCAGTGCCACAAATAGGTTGCACCATCATTATCAACTCTGTATCTTTTGGCTTCAACATTATGAATATGTGTATTACTACTCTCGAGATTCAATAAGAATAGACCACTCTTCAAGGGTGCGTGACCATGAAAGATATTACTCATATAAATAGAACAACCATTATTCTCTGATTTAAATGAATAACCGTCTCGCATCAAACAAGATCCAGATATAATGTTCATGCTTAATGCTGGCACTAAATAACAATTATTTAGGTCTAATACTAATCCCGAAGGTAGATGTAGAGGTAGCGTGCCGACCGCGATCACATCGACTTTGGAACTGTTTCCCACGCGCATCGTCACCTCGTCCTTAGCCAATCTTCGCTTAATCCGTAGCCCCTGTTTCGAGTTGCAAATATTAGCAACAGAACCAGTATCAAATACCCAGGTGCTACTGCAAGCATTAGTAAGGTACACATCAATAACATGTATATCATATATACCTTTGTTCACCTTGCCATCCTTCTTATCCGCCAAATACTTTGGGCAGTTCCACTTCCAGTGGCCAGTCTGCTTGCAGTAGAAGCACTCAGTTTCAGGCTTAGGTACAGACTTGGGTTTCTTCTCTTGAGCAGCAACTTGCTTGCCGTTCTTCTTGAAGTTCCCCTTCTTCTTCCCTTTGCCCTTTTTCTTGAAACTAGTGGTTTTGTTAACCATCAACACTTGATGCTCCTTTTTGATTTCTACCTCCGCAGCTTTCAGCATTGCGAAGAGCTCGGGAATAGTCTTATTCATCCCTTGCATATTATAGTTCATCACGAAGCTCTTGTAGCTTGGTGGAAGTGATTGGAGAATTCTGTCAATGACGCAATCATCTGGAAGATTAACTCCCAATTGAATCAAGTGATTATTATACCCAGACATTTTGAGTATATGCTCACTGACAGAACTGTTCTCTTCCATCTTGCAGCTATAGAACTTATTGGAGACTTCATATCTCTCAATCCGGGCATTTGCTTGAAATATTAACTTCAACTCCTGAAACATCTCATATGCTCCATGACGTTCAAAACGTCGTTGAAGTCCCGATTCTAAGCCGTAAAGCATGGCACACTGAACTATTGAGTAGTCATCAGCTTTGCTCTGCCAGACGTTCATAACATCTGGTGTTGCTCCAGCAGCAGGCCTGGCACCCAGCGGTGCTTCCAGGACGTAATTCTTCTGTGCAGCAATGAGGATAATCCTCAAGTTACGGACCCAGTCCGTGTAATTGCTACCATCATCTTTCAACTTTGCTTTCTCAAGGAATGCATTAAAATTCAACGGAACAACAGCACGAGCCATCTATCTACAATCAACATAAACAAGCAAGATACTATCAGGTACTAAGTTCATGGTAAATTTAAGTTCAATTAATCATATTACTTAAGAACTCCCACTTAGATAGACATCCCTCTAATCCTCTAAGTGATTACGTGATCCAAATCAACTAAACCATGTCCGATCATCACGTGAGATGGAGTAGTTTCATCGGTGAACATCATTATGTTGATCATATCTACTATATGATTCACGCTCGACCTTTCGGTCTCCGTGTTCCGAGGCCATATCTGTGTATGCTTGGCTCGTCAAGTATAACCTGAGTATTCCGCATGTGCAACTGTTTTGCACCCGTTGTATTTGAACGTAGAGCCTATCACACCCGATCATCACGTGGTGTCTCAGCACGAAGAACTTTCGCAACGGTGCATACTCAGGGAGAACACTTCTTGATAATTTAGTGAGAGATCATCTTATAATGCTACCGTCAATCAAAGCAAGATAAGATGCATAAAAAGATAAACATCACATGCAATCAATATAAGTGATATGATATGGCCATCATCATCTTGTGCCTGTGATCTCCATCTCCGAAGCACCTTCATGATCACCATCGTCACCGGCGCGACACCTTGATCTCCATCGTAGCATCGTTGTCGTCTCGCCAATCTTATGCTTCCATGACTATCGCTACCGCTTAGTGATAAAGTAAAGCATTACATCGCGATTGCATTGCATACAATAAAGCGACAACCATATGGCTCCTGCCAGTTGCCGATAACTCGGTTACAAAACATGATCATCTCATACAATAAAATTCAACATCATGTCTTGACCATATCACATCACAACATGCCCTGCAAAAACAAGTTAGACGTCCTCTACTTTGTTGTTGCAAGTTTTACGTGGCTGCTACGGGCTTAAGCAAGAACCAATCTCACCTACGCATCAAAACCACAACGATAGTTTGTCAAATAGACTCCGTTTTAACCTTCGCAAGGACCGGGCGTAGCCACACTCGGTTCAACTAAAGTTGGAGAGACAGTCGCCCGCAAGCCATCTATGTGCAAAGCACGTCGAGGGAACCGGTCTCGCGTAAGCGTACGCGTAAGGTTGGTCCGGGTTGTCTCGTCCAACAATACGGCCGAACCAAAGTATGACATGCTGGTAGGCAGTATGACTTGTATCATCCACAACTCACTTGTGTTCTACTCATGCAAATAACATCAAACCATAAAACCTAGGCTCGGATGCCACTGTTGGGGAACGTAGTAATTTCAAAATTTTCCTACGCACACACAAGATCATGGTGATGCATAGCAACGAGGGGAGAGTATGATCTACGTACCCTTGTAGATTGCAACGGAAGCGTTGACACAACATAGAGGAAGTAGTCGTACGTCTTCTTCCCAATCCAACCGATCCAAGCACCGTTACTCCGGCACCTCCGAGTTCTTAGCACACGTACAGCTTGATGACGATCCCTGGGCTCCGATCCAGCAAAGCTTCAGGGAGGAGTTCCGTCAACACG
Source organism: Triticum aestivum (assembly GCF_018294505.1). Classification (NCBI taxonomy): domain Eukaryota; kingdom Viridiplantae; phylum Streptophyta; class Magnoliopsida; order Poales; family Poaceae; genus Triticum; species Triticum aestivum. The sequence goes on along the minus strand of NC_057804.1, from coordinate 135,948,540 downwards.
ACGGCGTGGTGACGATCTTGATGTTCTACCGTCGCAGGGCTTCGCCTAAGCACCGCTACAATATTATCGAGGTGGAATATGGTGGAGGGGGGCACTGCACACGGCTAAGGAACGATCACGAAGATCAACTTGTGTGTCTAGAGGTGCCCCCCTGCCCCCGTATATAAAGGATCCAAGGGGGAGGGGACGGCCGGCCAGGAGGAGGGCGCAGGAGGAGTCCTACTCCTACCGGGAGTAGGACTCCCCCCCCCCCCAATCCTATTCCAACTAGGATTCCCAAGGGGGAAAGAGGGAGAGGGGTGGCCGGCCACCTCTCCTAGTCCTAATAGGACTAGGGGAGGGGGGAGGCGCGCAGCCCTTGTGGGCAGCCCTTTCACCTTTCCACTAAGGCCCAATAAGGCCCATATGACTCCCGGGGGGTTCCGGTAACCTCCCGGTAGTCCGATAAAATCCTGATTTCACCCGAAACACTTCCGATGTCCAAACATAGGCTTCCAATATATCAATCTTTATGTCTCGACCATTTCGAGACTCCTCGTCATGTCCGTGATCACATCCGGGACTCTGAACAACCTTCGGTACATCAAAATGCATAAACTCATAATAATTGTCATCGTAACGTTAAGCGTGCGGACCCTACGGTTCGAGAACAATGTAGACATGACCGAGACACGTCTCCGGTCAATAACCAATAGCGGGACCTGGATGCCCATATTGGCTCCTACATATTCTACGAAGATCTTTATCGGTCAGACCGCATAACAACATACGTTGTTCCCTTTGTCATTGGTATGTTACTTGCCCAAGATTCGATCGTCGGTATCCAATACCTAGTTCAATCTCGTTACCAGCAAGTCTCTTTACTCGTTCCATAATACATCATCTCACAACTACCATATTAGTTGTAATGCTTGCAAGGCTTATGTGATGTGCATTACCGAGAGGGCCCAGAGATACCTCTCCGATAATCGGAGTGACAAAACCTAATCTCGAAATACGCCAACCCAACATGTACCTTTGGAGACACCTGTAGTACTCCTTTATAATCACCCAGTTACGTTGTGACGTTTGGTAGTACCCAAAGTGGTCCTCCTGTAAACGGGAGTTGCATAATCTCATAGTTATAGGAACATGTATAAGTCATGAAGAAAGCAATAGCAACATACTAAACGATCGGGTGCTAAGCTAATGGAATGGGTCATGTCAATCAGATCATTCAACTAATGATGTGACCACGTTAATCAAATAACAACTCATTGTTCATGGTTAGGAAACATAACCATCTTTGATTAACGAGCTAGTCAAGTAGAGGCATACTAGTGACACTTTGTTTGTCTATTTATTCACACATGTATTATGTTTCCGGTTAATACAATTCTAGCATGAATAATAAACATTTATCATGATTATAAGGAAATAAATAATAACTTTATTATTGCCTCTAGGGCATATTTCCTTCATTAAGTGGGGTCCAAGTGAACAAAGTCAGAGTGACTGAAGTGATGCTCAACCAAAATCCTATGTCTTCGAGCGAAGACAATGAGAGCAAATCTTATCCAGAGTCGGATAAGTCAGCTTTACTTGTATCCCAAGTCAAGCTATCGCATGTGTTTGAAATCTAACCATTGTGACACGTGTCAGTTCCTTAGTGACCCAGAGTCATTTCGGACAAATCAGGTCGGGTTGCCCTGTGGCTATAAATAGCCCACCCCCTACACCATAAATTGGTGGCTGCTCAGAGTTAGATACGACTTTTGTCGTTTGAGAGCAACCCACCCCCGAAGCCTTTGAGAGAGAGAATCCTTGCAAGGACAAAGCCCAAACCACCCAGAGCCCAGAGAATGTTTGGCATCACTGAAGTCTTTCTGTCCGCGTGATCTGAAGACTTGTTACACTTGAGGACTGTGAATCCTCCAGCCGGTTAGGCGTCGCGTTCTGAGCATCCAAGAGTCATTGTGGATTGCCGGTGAACGAAGTCTGTGAAGGTTTGGAAGTCTACCTTGAAGACTTACCAGAGTGATTGGGCGAGGACTGTGTGTCCTTAGCTCAAGGGGAATAAGGTGAAGACGCGGTCTTCTGAGTTCAATCTCAGCCTCCCTAACCAGACGTACAGTTGTCACAGCAACTGGAACTGGTCGAACAAATCCTTATCTTCACAACACACTGGTTCTATCTCTTACTCTCCTTACTTACAGTTTGTCTTTGTGAAGTCATTGCCTGATTGCTCTGCCTGTTTGACTTCACTGTGTGACTACTTGTTATGATTGGCTTCATACTATCCTCCACCCTGATCCTTACTACCTAGCTGCTAATAGTCTTCGTGCTTTCACTTCATTGAATACTTGACTATGGCTTGTCTAGTGTAGTCTACCTTCCGCTGCATACGAATAGTGTTGTTTCTCCTGTTAATCTTCGAAACTCCCATGTTTTGAAGACTTTCATAAAAATCGCCTATTCACTCCCCCTCTAGTCGATAACTAGCACTTTCAATAACCAAGATGACCTCTTCATTATAAGCTGCGGTATTTGCTCGGGGACGAGCAAAATAAGCTTGGTGGAGTTGATGAGTCCAAATTATGAGACCTTTCTCACCGTTATTTTTTGCCTACTAGGTAGGCTTTGTGGAATTTTACCGTGTTCACGCACCTTTTTTTGTTGATAATCCCTCGGGTTAAGGTTTATGGAGCAATATTCATTTATTGAAGAAAATCCCTAAAAATGGCAGTGGAATCACGTATTAAAGGTGATAAACACTTTCCATAAAAGAATCAAGCAAGAAGGCTGAAGAAACCGTCGTCGCTGCGCTTCCAGAGCGAATGATGGTGTTCCATGCGACCGTGCGCACTCGCATGAGAGGTCATTTGGCGCACTGCCGCCTCTGCGAGATCAGCTATTTTCACCACGTTGAAGTGGATCGTGGATCAGACGTACGGAGACTCTAGAAACTCGTCTAGAAGGCAAAACCCTAGCCGCCAGAGCCCATCCGGTGAGAAGAGAAATGAGGAGAAGGAGGGGATCTCTCTCATCACAAGGGGGAACGAAGTCATCATCGCCATCTTCATCATCATCCATGTTCTTGTCATCTGTAACATCAAGAACCCTAGTGGATCCTTTGGTGCACCGTTTGAACCATTCATCCATGTATTTCATTGCAATTACCATGATGATTGTTGTTCCCATGTGTGAGTAGACCTGTTGTTCACGGGGTATGGATGAACCCTAGTGTGTAATAGGATGTTTGCTATTAGGATTTAATATCCACTTTGCATGTTTATGTTGATAATCTTCTTGACGTTGGGTGGAGTCGACCATCCAATGTATGTTGATTTTGGATGGAAGGTTATTACTGTTGGCTAATTGTGTGGTTGTGGTGTTGGGTGACGTGACATGTCCCTTCTCCCTTCGCAGCGGATAGTTGCAATAGGGGGTAGAACGGAGACCACTTTGGTTGCGTCCACGGGGACCTCTTTCCCCTTAATCACCATTTGATAACCGGAGTGAAGAAGAACAGTGGTGGCGTATGTGATATGGAGATAACACGAGTATAAACGTACTTGTACCGGCTCCGCCCACAAATAAAAACATGTAAAGTGGCTTAGGAATCTGAAATAGCTTTGTGTTTAGGCATCGCTATAGATGCACACCGGTGGGGATTCCGGACCCCTCGGAACTCTTTTAATCATTCGTCTTGAGTCTAGTAATTTTATTTGTCATCTATTTCTATTTATTCACCTTTACATTACAACCTTATTATTATTACTATTCTGGATCGCTTACAATTTATAGGCACATCATTTGTACTTTGCAAAGGGCTAAAGACTGATTCATGTGCTCCATGTGGGATTGATATTCTTATTTCAGAAAATCTACAACTAAACTCTGTGCACTTGCAAGCTATCAACCGACACCCCTTATATCCAACCCAAATATGGAGCGGATATGGGACGCCCGGGCGTGCCCGCCACGCCGGACCCGGCCCACGCTGGCCCATCCGACCCCATATATATTCCTCCCATTCGCTTGCCGAACCAAACTCTAGCCACTTCACTCCATTCCCCTCCACTCCCCTCTTCCATCCAAGCTCACCTCCGGCGGTCTCTGACCGTCTCGGGCATGGCGGGCAGCGGATCTGAGTCCTTCACCTCCAGATCCGTCGACCCCGAGCTCATCCCACGCGACCTCGAGGAGGAGATGGCTATTTGACTTGTGCTCCATCGCTCCCGGGAGGAGGCCTGTGCGAGGCAACGCTCGGACTCCTTCCATCGGGAATCCATTGTGTCCGCCCAAATGACGCACGGATCCGACGCTAGGTGTGCCGTCGCTGCCTCATCGGAGGCGGTGCGGCCCGTCTGGCGTTTGAATGCGCGTTTGGACGCGTAACCCGTTCGTTGGCACGCCAAGCAACGGGACGCACCATGAGCATCATGCAACGAAAATATGACACAGTGTGTCCGCCGTGCGAGGCAACGGGCGCGGGAGGCGGCGGCGACCCTCGTGTCGTTGGATGTTGGCGAGGCGGAGTCGCACTCTCCGATGCCCCTTATGTTGCAGCAGTCCGAGCGTCACAACCGCGTCGTGGTGGATGTCACCGGCTCGTCCCAGGACAGATCCATCATCGGTTTGATGTCCACCGACACCAACCGGGTTTCGGGCTCCGATGAAGAAGAGTAGGGCATGAGACGGCGGCGCCTTGAGTCCCGTGAGCCAGCTCGTGTCCCATGCCCTGATCTACCATGTTGGCGACCGGACCAACAGTCTGGGGAGCGCAGCCGACCGCCGGACATGAGCACGACGACCGGATGAGCTCCGCTTAAAAATCACTGTGTTGCATGTAATAATGTGGATTTGAGATTTCTAATTTGAAGTATCCGGATGTGGAATACATTATTTAAGGCTTGACCCGTCAGTATCCATGAATGCGTCCAAACACGTACGCGAGCATTTGAGGGTCGGATTTGATAAATCCGAGTGTAGATATTTTTAAATCAGGGTGGCAACCAAAACAGCCCCAAAGTACTCCATGAGCAAGGAGGATGATTGTTCTCTTCCTTTGACTCATGGCGGGGCAAATCGGGAGCCGGAACGTGATCCGACGGTTCAGTAGCCCCCACGCTCGGCCGATCCGACGGCGTATCCAGGTGCACGCTGCACGCTCAATCTCAAAACAGGCTAACCAGGGTTCGGTCCAAGCCAGCCTCGGAGGCTCCCCAATCCCCGATACCTCCGCCACCGCCGTCGCCGTCGCCTCCGTCGCCTCGCCATCACGCCCCCCTCTACGCCGCATCGCCGTTGCTGGCCGCAGCTCTCCGCACGCGACGACTATCCCGCCCCGTGACACCCGCCCGGTCGGTCCCCGTGCTAGATTACGTCTTGATCTCTCAGGTTCTGATCTGATCTGATTTGTTTATCTTCCGGATCTTCTTCTTTTTCTTGTTCAAATTGCTTCTGCGGCTCTCGGTTTGTGATTGTGCCTGCTAATTGAGAGCTCCAATGCTCGAAAGCACACTTCCTAGATTATTACTATGCTATGCGATTTGGTTTGTGGTTGCTGGAGCTAAATTTACTCGCTTTAATCATGACGGGCTTATTAAAATGATAAAATCGTAACCTCGTGCTCAGTTTTGGGGTCATTATGTGTGTTTTTTGTGACCGGAGGATTAGATGTAGCTAAATTTCAAGAGGAATTCATGGTGGCCACTTGCAATATCGGCCTCGTGCTCGTCCGCTCCTGCGAGCGGCCGGGCGAAAACCCCAGCCCGCCGCCGCAGCCCCCCTCCACCCCCGCCCCCCTCCCTCGCCGCCGCCAGGGGACGGCGCCGGGCAAAGCCCGCGCGTACGTCGGTGGCGGCGGGGCCCTTCCCCTCCCCGCGAGGCGCCAGGACGGCGCGGGACGGCCGGCTTCGCGGCGGGGCGCGGCCCGACGGCGGATCTCCTCGGGTCGGAGGCGCTCTACGGTTGGCTGCAGGGGGAGGCTTCGTCGGGCGATGGGCGGCTGTTTCCGCGGCTTGCGGCGTCGAGCGGCGCGTCCATGCGAGCGGATCTGGTGCGGCGCCCGGGAGATGGCGAGGTGGAGGAAGAGGGCGCCGAGAGGGGTTGCGGTAAAGGAGGAGGAGGGCGCGGGATGAGGGCCGGTGCGGATCTGGCCGGCGTAGGGCTGGGCAGCGGTCCGACGGTGGCAGTGGCGTGGATCTGGCGCGCTGCCTCCTCGAGGGCCCGAGTTCCGCCCCGTGCTGCTCCTGGCCTGGCGCGGAGGTGGGCACCGCGGAGGGCGGCGTCGGCACTGCACCGGGTGGCGAGTGGAGGGCGTCGACGACACTGATGGGCCGCGCTGGATCTGGGAGGGCTGCGCTTGCTGGAGCAGGGAGGCTCCAGCCGTGGTAGATGCGGGATGCGGGGCCCGATCTGGCCTCTGCATGCTCGCCGCGGGGAGGTGGACCATGCCTTCACGGCTTCAACAACAAGGTGCTGCGGCGGCGGCGGTGTGAGACGACATGGACGAGTTCCGTAGGGCTTGAGCGGAGGTGTGCGACGATACGGACGAAAGTCCCGCACAACAAGAGCCGGTGCCGATGGCGCCTGAGGGTGTCATTTTCCTCCTTGGAGGCGCCACCGAGGTGTGTCGGCATCTTCCTCGAGCTTGGTTGGTAGTGTCTCCGGGCGAAAGCCTAGGTCCGGTTGGATCGGCGTGATGACGGCGTCTCCGACGTCGTTCCTCTGTTGGGAGCATCACGTTTTTGAGACACTGCTTGGAGGTTCTATGTGGCGCTCCTCCGGTGCTCGCCACTGTTTTTGGTGAAGCTCCAGGCGCAATGTACGCCATCGCTGATAAGTCCGAGACGAAGCTTTTTCTGGGACCGACCGAGTTCCGCCATCTGCCCGCACTCTGCTTCAAGGGTGGATGGTGCGTTGACAAAGAAAGTCTTAGTTGGAGCTGCTGCTGTCTTCGGAGGATACCGGCGTTGGTCAAGTGACGCGGCGGTGACGCTTAGCCTAGGACAGGCCCTTTTTGCTTTGTAGTCGTGTTGGCTGTGATGGTAGCTCGGCAGCTAATAGGGCTGTTGTTTTCTTTTTTCTTTGATCTTCGGATCTTTATCATGTTGTTCTTCCGCTGCTTCCTGCTAAATCGAATCAAGCCAGCATTTTGCTGGATCTTTCAAATATATATATATATATATATATATCGTGTTTTAGAGTATTTCAACGATTGCTTGAAAAATGTCCAGCTTTGTTTGGTGAACTGCGTTACTCCCATGTCAAGGTGGAGTGAGGTTTGTGTTGGTGCTGGCTAACTGTTTCATGAATGATCTGCATGTTGTTAACTCGTTATCCTTGTCAATGGAGGTGCATACATTGACATGTTGTATTTGAGAAAACCCTTTTATTTGTTATGTTATCATCCATGTGTCACGCATTCCTGGCTTCCATGATGGGCAGGCAGTTCATCAAAGATTCAGAGCTATATGGACATTTGCCTATTTCCCTTCATCGTTATAATCTCGGACTCATCCGGAATCCTTTGCATGCCAAGTTATCTTGTCCACGGAAAATGCTTCTTTTAGATTTATAACATTGTGAATAATGTATATGCATTTATTTGTAAGCGCATACCTGCGGCCCCTTACTTTTATGCATGCTTACGATGTTAAGTTTGCAGAGGTGACATTATATATCTCACTTTGTCAGGTTCTTTAGAAGAAAAGGGGAAAATCACACATGGATATCATGCAGACAAGTGACTCTTCACATCATGGAATTGTAGAAAACAGCCCTTACAGAACTCCCTATGGTAGACACGTGGAAAGTGGCAACCTTGGTGGTTCATGGTATTTTAGTAGAAAAGAAATCGAGGAGAATTCCCTTTCAAGGAAAGATGGCATTGATCTGAAGGAGTCTTACCTTCGCAAGTCATACTGCACCTTTCTTCAAGATTTTGGGATGAGACTTAAAGTGTAAGAGTATATTGTCATTACTTGTTTTTCTGGGAAATAGAATAGCTGTTTGATAGCATTATGGAATCATACCTATTGTTTTCATGTTTGATAGCATTATGTCATTTTCTGATAGCTTGATTTCTTTTAAGCAGCATTTGTTTCTTTCTCATTTGCCCGCTCGTAGTATTCGAAACCCTTCATGATTGCTTTATGCTTATTTTATTTTGCAAGTCGAAGGAAAGTCTAGTGGACATCTAATGCATACACGATTGCATTCTGTTGATGACAGCGTTGTACTCTAGTTGTACATGACTACATTCTGTACCCTAGGTTGCACCCTTTAGAGACAAAATGCTTGGGTAGAACAGAAAAGATCAAACTCTGTTTAGTATATATATTTATGCTTTTGTGTCCTTCAAGTACTTGCACCGTGAATATTTATGAATCGCCAAATATCCCTGTATATCAGTTACTGCATAAATTATGCTCTTTGGCATGGTTGATAGTTTTATATATTATATGTTTTCCTTATGGTGAATGGCTTTAAAATGTAGGCCTCAAGTGACAATTGCTACAGCTATAGTATTCTGTCATCGTTTTTTCCTTCGTCAATCTCATGCCAAAAATGATAGACTGGTAAGTCTTACTGAAATTTGTATGTGCTTGTACATGTTTGCTGTCGGACAATATATTTTCGACTTTACATGTGAATGGTAGGCAGTATTCTAATATGGGTTCAATCATGAATGCTTGCCACCAGTTTGTGAAAGACAAAGAAAATAGTCGACTGAAACTTGTAAATCATATTCCCTCCGTTCCTTAATATAAGCCTTTTGAGAGATTCCAATATGGATACATAGGTAGCAAAATAAGTGAATCTAAACTCTAAAATATGTCTATGTACACCCTACTAATTTCATGATATTTTATTGGATTCCGTGATATGGTGAATTTCGTTTTGCTTTGCAGAAGAGATATGCAGTCTTTTTTTTTGCTGTGTGTATAGCCTACAGCATAGATCTTGCTGCTCGTTGTAAGTTCTCAATGTATGTTCGTTGTAACCTACAGACAATAGCCACAGTTTGCATGTTCTTGGCGGGCAAAGTTGAAGAAACTCCCAGACCACTTAAGGATGTCGTACTAATTTCTTATGAGATCATCCACAAGAAGGATCCTGCCGCAGTTGCTCGAATTAAGCAAAAGGTGACATATTTAATTGCGATTATTGTCTTGATATTTCTTATGTAGTTGCTGGTTGCTATCCTTGTTTCCCCACACTTATACTCCCTCCGTGCCATAATATATAGTGTCAAAAATGCTCTTATATTATGTCCCGCCAATCTGCAAATCTTTACATTCTGCCAATCTGAAAAGAAAAAAAATCTTTACATTCATTATATTTTATCCCCTGATTCCTATGACAAGAATGGCTGTTGAGGATATTTTTGTGCTGTTTGGTGCAGGAGGTTTATGAACAACAGAAGGAGCTTATTTTAATCGGGGAGCGTGCTGTGCTTATAACACTTGGTTTTGACATGAATGTGCACCACCCGTACAAGCCCTTGGTCGAAGCAATAAAAAAATTCAAGGTTGCTCAAAATGCGCTTGCTCAAGTTGCCTGGAATTTTGTCAATGATGGGTATGCTGAAATTACACTTATCCTTACAAACATAGTAACCCCCAATTATGCCTATTTAATTACTGCGCCTTAAAGGGGTGTACAGGCTACGTACTTCGCTTTGTCTCCAATTTAAACCCAATCATATTACAGCCGGCGCAATTTTCCTTGCTGCGAAGTTCCTCAAAGTCAAGCTTCCATCAGATGGTGAGAAGGTCTGGTGGCAAGAGTTTGATGTAACGCCGCGGCAGTTGGAAGGTTGGTCTCTAGATTTAATTCAGTAGTGCATGTTTGCACTATTGTACTATTCAATCTCCCAAGAATAGTATTTCACATCCTCGCAGGTAGCAGCAGCTGTTGACATGCTTTAACTTTCTAGGAGACTGTGGATTGGATTATCAAAATTCATCATTGGTTCAAAACTGATAACTGTAGGTTGCCTAGGTCAAGCAAGACACATGCTGTTGCTTGATGTGCTCAGGGAATCTTATAATTATTAGTGTTCTGGGATATGCTAGGGAATGTCATGTCAGGAGCATACCATGTGAACCCGGCCTCTCGTGTGGAACCTGAAAGATTTGGGTTTGTCTATTATTTAGTGTATTGGTAGACCTTATCACTTTTGTTATACATATATTAGCTTATTAGTAGCATCGCAAAGAGATGTAAATGAAAAAAAAATACAATCTAACATGAGGATGACACTTCCATTTTGGTGATTTTGCAATGCTAGTAAGCACTACTTTCTGTTAATTATATCCATTATTACTATAAGTGATGCTCCTTTCTCTGCCACTGTTACTTTTGATGCTCTTTCTTGTGAAGTATTCCAGTAACACACACACACCAAGCACCCGTGCCTATATTAATTTTGATTTTTATTCTTTTCAGAGGCCAGCAACCAAATGTTGGAGCTCTATGAGCAAAACCGTGTCGTGCCACCACCGTCCCAAGGGAATGATACCGAATGCAGTTCTGCAAGTGTGGTTAATCCACGTGCTGTGGGGAAGGCTCCTGGAGCTGCTGACGAGCGTCATGCTCATGGAAATCATCAAGCACCTAAACAGTCGAGCATGGTAGGCCTCCCTGAGAAGCAAAACTCAAACCAGAGGATACCCAAGGTGGAAGCAAAGGATGGTATTGCCAGCAGCAATGAAGGCCCCAATATGTCATCCTCAATGGATGCAATGAAAAAGATAGACAAGGATAAAGTGAAAGCTGCGCTTGAGAAACGGAGGAAATCAAAAGGTGATGCCGGTAGAAAGGTTGACATCATGGATGATGATGACCTGATTGAGAGGGAGCTGGAGCATGGAGTGGAGATGGCTGTCAAGGATGAGAAGAAACACGACAGAAGGCAGAGCTGGCCCCAGCCCCCGCACCAGAACGGTACTCGGACGGCAGAGAACGCCGAGGAGGGCGAGCTCTCCATGGACAGTCAAGAGTACCTTTCCACCGTGACTGAGCTCGACGACCGGAAGAGGAAGGATGTGTATGACCACAGGAGTTATGATCACGGCGAGAGGGACCTTAAAAGGGCGAGATCATGAAATTAAGTATTGATCACCGCCCCCTCCCATGCGTAGAACAATCGGCAGACTGTAATTTGATATGTTGGGAAATTTGAACTGTTATGTACTCCTACTATATAATTGAAAAAAAGAATTTCCCTTGGGTAGGCGTGCATTTTCAAGCGATGATGTTATCCAACATTGGGCAGCAGGTCCATGCTGCGAAAATTGAGTGGAATGGACTCTTATGCAAGTGTTGTGCAGTTTTGACGCCCTGCTCTTGATGTCTGTTTGATGAATTTTATGCATCCATGGACGTACGTCCATGTGTAGGGAGAGATGCTACTCCACCTTTTGTGCGATCAGATGGTGTACATTCTGTTAGACAGATCATGCTGATCGATCCGGTCACTGGAAGATTCGAGCCATGATGGAACAAGATTACATGAGAACTCGCACAACAGTTCATGCACTATCCAGTCTATGTTGTTTTTTTGTTTGAACCAATTGAGTCAAAATTCATTATGTGTCATAATAAGTACATATGATTTGTCTGGACCAGAACAACAAATACGTATCCCCTCCACCCACTATGGCATTTACTAATGAAATATCATTCACATTTCAGACTAAAAATGGAACGAAATGTCAAGCAGCGATGTCAGGCTCTGCTCCTAGAGGATGTCAGGATCAGGCTCCTAGAATGCAAAAGGGTTTTTGTGTCTCAGCCAAAGAGTTTTTGCAAGTAATCTTCTCCCTACCGGAGGAGCGGAATAAGCTGCAGTGTATAGCCTTCCTTTGGTGCTGGTGGACGGAACGCAACAGAGGCAATCATGGAGAAAGAAGAGTTGAGGTTGAAGCTTTTCGATACACTGAAGAATGGAGGGAGTCAAGGGCCAAAACCCACTGTACCGGTCGTGCAGCAGTGTAGATGGGAGAATCCACTGAGACATATGGTGAAGATCAATACCGACGCGCCGTTTTCAGAGCGGTCTAGGGCCCATTTTTTTTGGCTGATTCTCGCAGAACCTTGAGAATCGCACCTCCCCAATCCTAACTAGCTAGAATTGTAAAAAAAAAATATGGGTTTAAGATTCCGTGAGAAGCTGGAAGGAGGTTCGATTCTTAAAATTCTAGAAGAATCGGCTAAAAGAACTGGGTCTTAGAGCAAGTGGTTGGGGACTCATCTGCATGATGATACACTGGATATTTGGTTTGCAGCTGCTGGTGCCAAACACGATTTTAGTGATGTTGTGTACGCTCAAACTTTCGCCCTATATCAGGCTGTGTCCTTGGCAGATCGATCAGGAGTTTGGCGGGCAATTTCTGACACCGACTGCCTTGTTTTGAAGCAAGCCATTTCTTCCAATGCCTACGACCTTGCGCCTCTTGGTGCCCTGTTTAGTGATATTAGGTTCAAGCTTAGAAACCCCTTCATTGAGGCCAAAGTGTTGTTCATGCACCGAGTTCATGTAACAAACCAGCGCATGAGCTGGCTGCTATGGGTGCAGACTTAGCTGATGGCGAACTTCAAGAGTGGTTCACTAGCTACCCTGATGATGTAATCAGTGCTGTGACCGGCGACAAGGCAATGTCGTAATGCAATATCAGTGTATTGTTTTAAAAAAAAGGAACAAAATGAGATTGGATTGTTCCTCGATTGGAAGGAGATATTTTGAGCAATCAGAGAATCACTTTGACACAGTTTTTTTTTTAGGGAAGCCACTTGATGGACTTCGGTCGATCAGGTAGCAGTACACGTTTATCATTCGATCAAACATAGCTAAGGGGTTCATCGTCCCAATACATAGGAGAATTAGAATTAAACATGATCACTTAAATACCTTGACCAAACAAACCATTGCATGCTTGAATCGCTTCCAGGCAGTCAGACTCAACGATGATGGTAAACATGATCACTTAAATACCTTGACCATACAAACCATTGCACGCTTGAATCACTTCCAGGCAGTCAGACTCGACGATGATGGTGTTTACATCCCAAGTTTTCAACCAGTTCTGGGCCCTTCTGGATAGTGGTCGCCTCCACCGTGGCCGAGTCCAACATGTGATCAAGAACCCAGCAACCGGTTCACCATGATCATTGCGGAGGACCGCAGCCACTGCCCCTGTTCCATTTTCAAAGTATGATGATGCATCCCATTCAGTTTATAAGAATTCCAAGGAGGCTTCCCTCATCGTATCAGGACTGGTTGTGAACTGCTCAGAGCTTTTGCATAGGTCGCGCTAATAGCCTGAATTGCAAACACAGTTGACTGAGCAGGTTCCACCTTTCCGTCGCTGCCACAAGATATACCATGCCCCTACAGCGGTCGTCTCCTGTACACCGTACCGACCCATAACCGCTGAATGTTTGACAGTACTCCTCAAAATTTCCTCAAGCATCACTGACCCGTGGTTGATCAATCTGCGTTAACCGCTGAATGTTTGACAGTACTCCTCAAAATTTCCTCAAGCATCACTGACCCGTGGTTGATCAATCTGCGTTAACCGCTGAATGTTTGACAGTACTCCTCAAAATTTCCTCAAGCATCACTGACCCGTGGTTGATCAATCTGCGTTGCTTGTTTGATGAACACCTCAAGTCCCAGTGCTTGTCGCACGTGAACATCAGGTGCTTTATGTCCTTGGCTCCCCAGCAGCAGATGGGACATTGGGGTGAGGTCCTGATATGCCTACCTGCAAGAACAATCATCCCCGGTATCACACTGTGAAGAGCCCTCCATGGGAAAAAAATACCTTGCTGGGGACATGTAAGTTCCACAGGAGATCTCCCATACTGGGTTCAGCCTCGAGCTGCCTTGTCCATCTGATCAGCGTCTCCTTGAACCAACTTGTTGTGCCATTCATTGTAGTATGCAGATCTTACAGAAAAGGCGTAACTTTTTGATTTATGCCAAGCTATAAAATCTTCTAAGTTCCCAGTGTTCAGGGCAGCAAGGCAATGTCATTAGCCTAATCAAGATGAGGTGTAACAATATGTCCTGGAAATAAATCGACCTGTACATAATACAACGGTGGTATGACGGACAACGAAGGTGGTATCACGACCTCAGCCCTCTTGTACGACCCTATCACCAATAATCTCCACAAGAGCATGATCCATCCTTGAAATGATGAAAGCGCTGTAAATCTCTAACGATAATTTCTCGTTCAGCGGACTCTGAAATAAACTTGATTACTGCATGGCAATCAGTACAGACCCGGAGATTCTTTATCACATGGATTACTGAACCCGGGACAGAGTTCATCAGAGCAAAAGCAACGGCAAGCTTTTCACTATGGATGCGCAACGCAGATTCTTTCTCCTCTTCATCCAAATCATGATGAACAGAACCCGTGTTTGGTACATAGCCTGCCTTTTGCGCTATGTCAAGCAGTTTCCCCAAATAAGAATAGATCTCCTTATGCTGAGGATGACTCGTGTCGCCAACATAAAACACATGGGTTTTACCTTTCAATTCAACTGAGCTATACCCTGGAGGCTTTTCTATTCCTCTTGTTTTAACCAGAACTCTCATTCTCTCCACATCTTTCCACATTCCAGCTTCTGCATATATATTGGACAATAGAACATAGTACCCACTGTTGGTTACATCCAACTCAAACAATCTTTTCGCAGAAATTTCTCCCAGCTCAACATTTTTATGGACTCGACATGCACTAAGAAGAGCTCCCCAGATAGCAGCATCAGGTTTAACCTTCATTTCTTTAATGAGGCCATAAGCCTCATCAAGACAACCGGCGCGGCCAAGAAGATCCACCATGCATCCGTAGTGTTCCACTCCAGGTTCAATCCCAAACTTATTCTTCATGGTTTTGTACCAATAACGGCCCATATCTAAAAGACCAGCATGACTGCAAGCAGCTAAAACCGAGATAAAAGTTATGTAGTTAGGGTTTTGCCCCGATCTGCACATCTCATTGAAAACTTCAAGGGCGTTTTGTCCATGACCATGCATACCATAACCAGTAATCATGGCAGACCATGAAAGGACATTCTTCTCCTTAATTTTGCCGAAAGCCTTTCTTGCCATTTCCACTCTTCCGCACTTGCTGTACATATCAACTACAGAAGTTCCAACATAGGTATTTTCCTCCAAACCCATTCTTACCACCTGATTATGAATGCGCTTTCCAGTCTGTATCGTCCCAGCATGCGCGCAAGCCAGTAACACAGCAGAGAACGTCACAGCATTGTACCTAATGCCTCCACCAACATTCAGCATCTTGCCATACAGCTCGAGGGCCTCCGCCGACAACCCATTCTGAGCATACAGCGCAATCATCGTATTCCAGGACACGACATCCTTCTCCATGGTATCAAACACCTTCCTCGCAGCCGGCAGGTCACGACCACCGCCTTTGGCATAAGCGTGTAACATCGTGTTGACCACCCCAGCATCCACGTCCAAGCCAATCTTCACAATAAGCGCATGAAGGCTAGCGGTAATTCCGCGGGCAGGGACACGGGCTGACGAGGAGAACGCCACGAGTGCAGCCGCCTCGTCCACTGCCATGGCAGAACCAGATGCGAGCAAGTCGCGGAAGAGAGCAAGCGAGGGGTAGACTAGATTGTTTCGCAGGTAGCCAGAGCACATGGCTGTGATAATGACGGGGTTGGGGCTGGGAATTTCATCGAACGCCTTGCGGGCGTCGAGGGGGCGGCAGCAGTGGTGGTACATGTGGAGAAGAGCGGAGGCGGAGAAGGGATCAGAGGGAAAGAGACCGGAACGGAGGGCAATGAGGTGTAGCTGGCGGCCGGCGGCGAGCGAGGTGGCGGCGGCAGCTGCGCGGAAGGCGGGGGGGAGGGCCGGGAGGAGCGCGGCGGGGTTAGCGCGGAGAGCGGCGGCAAAGGTGGCCAGAGCGGCGACGGCGTCTCCGGAAGCAAGGAGGTCGGCGACGGCGGCGGACCAGGAGGCAGGACGGGAGGGGTCCACGGCGCGGAGGAACAGCGCGCGGACGGAAGGGCTGGAAGTGTGGATGGGCGTGGCCTGTAGGCTTCGAGTGTTGGAGGTGGGAACCGCCATGGAAGGCGGCGGCGCTCGTGGGTCGAGCGGAGGCTGCACTCTTGCTGCCGCCATTGCTGAGATGCCGGTGGTGGCAACAACGCAGCCAGGAACGGAGGTTGATGAGCGCTTTCGTGAGAGAGGTTCCGGGGGAGAAGGAAGAACGCAGGGTGTGTTTGGTTTATGCCCAAGGTTGCCTCACCAAAGAATACTCTGTGGATTACGAATTTTTTCGTTGATGTAATCCGTGGTGTGGCCGGCGTCCACAGGTTAATGAAATGCAAGGTGTTTTATATGATAAAAAAGAAGCATTGGCTAGCCAAAAATTTTGATTGAGGTTTTGATTATCCATGATTTGACCAGCATGGGTAAGAAAAATGAACTAGACTTAGCTTGAGTTTATTGGCATGCCAAAAAATTGACAACCATTCAAATAAAGACCAATCTTTACTCATGACCACAATTTTGGTAAGATGCACTTTGGTCACAATCCAAACACATCCGTAATAAAAGGGCATGTGTAAGCCACAATGAACAAACCTTTCCCCTCAAAGATGTTTGACGCAATAAAAGGGCATGTACATCGGCAATGAACAAATCTCTCCTTCAAAGGTGTGTGTGGACGCAGTGCTCGTGTTATTTTTTGATTTATTTCATACTTTGGATGTCGGTGTACATAAATAGAGGTATTTGTTTCCCCTGACTAGTGCACAGGTTTGCGGGGCCTCCCGGGCATGACTAGACTTAAGAGAAGCAAGTCAGCAAGAGACCACCTCAGATACACAAACATGGGTATTTGTTTCCCCCTGACTAGTGCACAGGCTTGCGGGGGCTCCCGGGCAAACTGCCATTTGCTGGGCATGACTAGACTTAAGAGAAGCAAGTCAGCAAGAGACCACCTCAGGGAAGCCTCCCTTGCTGGGCAGGAGAGCCTGGCCGGGTCAAGGCAGTACCAGAGGAGCGAGACCAGTTCGCCCCGGCAAGGTTTCCGGGGGCGCCAAGACCAGAACCCGCCAGGCTCCATGTCGCCAGGCTTTCACCAAAATGCCACCGCTCCACCTTATCTCCACCCCAGTCATTAATCAGTGCGGTGTCAAGCTATCAGACAACCAGTTGGATCCTATCAAGCACGTGGCGGCGTTGTAAGGAAGAGATTAGCTTTATTGACACCCGTCCGGAGGACGTGCCACACTAACAAGAAGAAGCAGATAAGCGACGCGGCAGGCTTGCCGAGCTTCAACCTCAGCAAGGCACCTAGCAGTGCATTTAATGCACTTTGTCCTAACTGCCAGAGTTAGGTTTGATAGCATCATTAGCTATCTAATCACCCTGAAATGACTGTTTTGCCACTATGGTCGCCCCTTAACCTATAAAAGGAGGCCCAAGGCAACCTAGCAAAGGGTTCAAACATTTGATCCCTCAACACTTGTATGCACACGCTGTTCTCCCCGAGGCAACCTTGCTGGGCTAGAGCATGTCGTGCCTTCGTGTTCCTCCAGATCAATCCACCATAGCTGGAGTAGGGTTTTACGTAGCAAAGCGGCCTGAACCTGGGTAAAAGAGAGTTGCCATCGCCATGCTGCCCCCTGCTGCTTCTGCTCTTTGTACAATGTGACCGTCCCCTTGCCGAACCACAAAGGGCCACCACTGCCCCATAGGTGATCGGGCTTCCACGCCGACATTTGGTGATGTTTGTTTAATGAGGGGACACGTTTTCATCGACTGCAAGGTGTTTATGGTCACTTCATAAAATCTTTCGGAGGTGCTCATGGGGCAAGGTGTGCGTGTGTGCGTTCACACGGATGAGTGTATGCTCGTGTACATGAGCGACTTTAATTATACTATGTTAAGAAAAGATGTGTGCGGACGTGCCCGGTCCGTGTGGCGTGTCCGGATTGATCCCCATTCCCTCTTTCCCCCTCTTCCTCACGAATTTTACTGAGATGGCCCCTTCCTCCCTCTATTACCGATCATAATCCTCCACATCAACTTGTTCGTAAAAAAATAAGTAAGCTTTTGTAGATGTAGCATTACCTTTTTTTTTCATGCACTTGGCTACAATCGCTATTTTGATCTTCCAACCCTCCCCTCCACACACACACTTTTCAGGCATTTCAACGAATATACTGTGTGCGACACCATCATAACGGTGGCCAAGCACGCTGATGTTGTCGTCCGTGCTGAGACGAGGAGAAGGTGTCGTCCATGAGCAGCAGCGACCAACCCGCGTGGTTTCACACACGATGGCACCCCAAGGCCGCGTCCGCGCCAACAAACATGCAGCTTTGCACGCACGCCACGCCTGTGTACAGGACGACCAGCACGCCATGTCGGCCCGCATGCACGGCAGCACGGAGCATCTATGTCCGCGCCGGTCCGCACGCACGACAACAGGCAGTTTCTACACGCAGCGATCGACGGGTTGGCGAACCCCGACGCAGCTATGTGCGAGCTCTGGTCCCGGTGTGCAGCACAACAAGGCCTCGATAGCGTCTGTCAGGGGAGTGAAGACGGACGGGTGGGCGAGCCCCGGCGCCATGCGTGCGCGAGCCCCAGCTCCGATGCGGGCGAACAAGCCCCCACGCGGTTTGGGCGGGCGATCTCCCTGAGGGCTTGTTCGGTTACACCCCTCCACAAGAGGATTAGAGAGGATTTGAGGAGGTTTTGACTTGCAGGAGATTAAATCCACTTCAATCCCTGCCAAACCCCCTTCGAATCCCTCTCAACCAAACACAGCCTTATGGAAAACGATCATTTTAAACACGCGGTTCAGCCAATGGTCAATCGACACTTTCTTAACGGTCGGATTTTGGAAGCAACGATGACATTACTTAAGAAACAAGTAATGCTAACTCTTCGGTCCGAGACAAATCTCTCGCAGCGAAGAAGATCACAGTCTCTTGCTGGCAAGTGTTTGCTCGTAATACAAAGAGATTCGTCTCTCAACTAACTGTGGATTTGTGTTTAGTATCAGAGAATCAAAGCTTTGAACACTATACCCCATTTAATAGTACGGTGGTCTTGTGACTCGATAAAGAGAAAGAAGAAGAACGAAATAAATGCTACGTCTTCACTTTGTTTTTAATTTCTCGATTGCAGTTAAATTCTTCGGACGGACACCGAACCAATTGTTTTGCAAATTTTGGGGGCCACTCTCGACAGCATAATCTTCGGCGATAATCCTTGCTTCCACGCATGGGATTATCTTTGAAGTTTGTATCAAACTTCTCATGATCCTAGGGGCCTGTTACTCTGTCTGCACTAGCAAACACATCAATTCCTTAGTGTTTATGTCAACAATCCCCAAAACATAAGGAGGCAAATTGTTGCACCAACAAGAAGGTGAACCAAGTGTAGATCCAGTTGGCAGTTCTTTACCTCCCCTCGTCTTAGAGGGCATGATCTTGGTCTTACTTCTTAGTGAATATAAATTGCAGAAGATATAAAACTCTCAAGTGAACATAATAAATAGAGATATGCTCCCCAGCAACGGCGCTAGAAATAGTCTTGATGACCCACAAGTATAGGGGCTTGCAACAGTCTTCGAGGGTAGTATTTCATCCAAATTTATTGATTCGACACAAGGGGAGCCAAAGAATATTTGTAAGACTTATCAGTTGAGTTGTCAATTCCATCACACCTGAGACATCACTTCCGTGTAGCAACTTATTAGTAGCATAGTAATATGATAGCTGTGATAATAATAGTAGCAATAGTAACAGTAACGGTAACAACAGTTTTGTAGTGATTGGAATAGTAGCGGCAACAATAGTAACTTGAGCAAAGAAATATGAGCAAAGCATAGGCATTAGATCAACGATGAATATTTGGATGAAATTCAATATGTAACAGTCACAACCTAAAGCGATACACAATAGCTCCAATTCATCAATCATATGTCAATACTGCTTGATGTTGCTAACGCGATGTTGGGAAACGTTGCATGAAAAATAAAAAATTCTACGCACACGCAAGATCTATCCATGGAGATGCATAACAACGAGAGGGGAGAGTGTGTCTACGTACCCTCGTAGACCGTAAGCGGAAGCGTTTGTTAATGTGATTGATGTAGTCAAACTTCTTCACGCTCCAACCGATCGAGTACCGAATGTACGGCAACCTCCGCATTCAACACACGTTCGACTCGGTGATGTCCTCCGCCTTCTTGATCCAGCAAGACGGCAAGGTAGTGGATGAGTGTCCGAAGCACGACGGTGTGGTGACGGTGATGGTGAATCTATCTCCGCAGGGCTTCACCTAAGCACTACAAAAATATGACCGAGGGTGTAAACAGTGGAGTGAGCGCCGCACATGGCTAAGCAATTGTCGTGGTTGTGCTAGGCGCCCCCTCCCACATATATATAGGTGGGGGGAGGGAGGAGGCAGCCTGGAGGCGCCCTAAGTAGGCCCTAAAACCACTTGTGGTCCTGCCCCAAGCCGCACCCCCTGCCATGTATAGTGTCGGATTTAGGGATCCGGCAACCCTTGAGAGGTTCGAACTCTAGGGTGCGTGCAGAGATCTCAACCTGCCCAGCCTGCCTACTCGCGATCCTCCTAAGCCTAACGCGTCGAGCTTAAAGAGACACAAAGACATAGAGATTTATACTAGTTCGGGCCACCGTAGTGGTGTAATACCCTAATCTAGTGTGGTGTTGAAAGTGCAACTATCCCTGGGTGGTTTTGGTAATTCCTAACAACATATATCTCATTGAGCTAATGCTACTTCAAGATAAATATTTCAGGAAAGCTCAATGATTGGCATGACATGGATGAGAAAAGTGGATCCCTCAAAATGCAAAGGACAAAAGGATTGGCTCAAGCTCAAAGTACAAGACTCTACATTTTCTATTTTAGTGATCCAAGATCACATTGAGTCTATAGGAAAAGCCAATACTATCAAGGAGGGATGAGGTGTTGCTTAATGAGGCTCTTGCTCAAAATGCTTAGTGATATGCTCCAAAAACCCTCAACTACTTTCTCATATCAACATACGACATAAACCAAAAGTCAAACTCGGCCCCACCGATTCTTCCTATCCGGCGCCACCGAGTTTAGATGTCATAGACTCTGCCACAAACCCTAGGCAAATCGGTCTCGCCGATAGGGATCTCGGTCTCACCGAGATGGGGTTGTAATCTCTCTGTTTCCATTCATAATGTTTCGGTCTTATCGAGATGAGCGAATCGGTCCCACCGAGATTACAATGCAAACTCTCTATTTCCTTTTTGTAACGTTTCGGTCTTACCGAGATGAGCGAATCGGTCCCACCGAGTTTGCCTGACCAACCCTCTGTGTGTCCATTACCAAAATCGGTCTCACCGAGTTTGTGTAATCGGTCTCACCGAGATTATGTTATGCCCTAACCCTAACTATATCTGTCCCACCGAGTTGCATGTCGGTCCCACCGAAAATCCTAACGGTCACATGATTTACTAAATCGGTGCGACCGAGTTTCTCAATTCGGTCCCACAGAGATTGGTAAGTTGTGTGTAACGATTAGATTTTGTGTGGAGGCTATATATACCCCTCCACCCA
Source organism: Triticum aestivum (assembly GCF_018294505.1). Classification (NCBI taxonomy): domain Eukaryota; kingdom Viridiplantae; phylum Streptophyta; class Magnoliopsida; order Poales; family Poaceae; genus Triticum; species Triticum aestivum. The sequence continues at coordinate 135,926,915 of NC_057804.1, read as the reverse complement.
CTCTTCATTCGTGGAGAGAGCCATCAGAACATGCCTACACTTCCAACATACATTTTCTGAGAGAGAACCACCTACAGTTGTGTTGAGACCAAGATATTCCATTCCTATCATATGAATCTTGATCTCTAGCCTTCCCCAAGTTGCTTTCCACTCAAATCTTCTTTCCACCAAATCCAAATCCTGTGAGAGAGAGCTGAGTGTTGGGGAGACTACATTTGAAGCACAAGAGCAAGGAGTTCATCATCAACACACCATTTGTTATTTTTTGGAGAGTGGTGTCTCCTAGATTGGCTAGGTGTCACTTGGGAGCCTCCGACAAGATTGTGGAGTTGAACCAAGGAGTTTGTAAGGGCAAGCAGATCGCTTACTTCATGAAGATCTACCCCTAGTGAGGCAAGTCCTTCGTGGGCGACGACCATGGTGGGATAGACAAGGTTGCTTCTTCATGGACCCTTCGTGGGTGGAGCCCTCTGTGGACTCGCGCAGCCGTTACCCTTCGTGGGTTGAAGTCTCCATCAATGTGGATGTACGATAGCACCACCTATCGGAACCACGACAAAAACATCTGTGTCTCCTATTGCGTTTGCACTCTCCAAACCCCTCCCTTTACATTTTTGCAAGTTGCATGCTTTACTTTCCGCTGCTCATATACTCTTTGCATGTTTTCTTGAATTGTGTTAAGATTGCTTGAACCGTGCTAACTTGCTAAAATCTGTCAAGAACTAAAATTGGGAAAATGATAGATTTTTATTTGGTCAAGTAGTCTAATCACCCCCCCTCTAGACATACTTTCGATTCTACAAGTGGTATCAGAGCTTTGATCTCCATTTCCTTTGATCTCCATAGCTTTTGGTGGTCATAGGCTTGGTTTCACAACCTATGAGAGTATGACGTCTAGTGAGGGAAATTACCACCATAGAGGTCCTTACTTTGATGGTACTAATTTTGCTAGTTGGAAGCATAAGATGAAAATGCATATTCTTGGACATAACCCCACCGTTTGGGCTATTGTGTGTATTGGCTTGCAAGGTGAATTCTTTGATGGGAGAGAACCGAACCGTGAAGCTACCGCGGAAGAGTTGAAGATGCTGCAATACAATGCTCAAGCTTGTGATATCCTCTTCAATGGATTATGCCCCAAAGAATTCAACAAAATCAGCCGTCTTGAGAATGCAAAGGAAATTTGGGATACTTTGATTGATATGCATGAAGGTACCGACTCCGTCAAGGAATCCAAGTTGGATGTGCTTCAAAGTCAGCTTGACAAGTTCAAAATGAAGGATGGTCAAGGTGTCGCTGAAATGTACTATAGGCTTGCTCTTATCACAAATGAGATCGCTGGCTTAGGAAGTGATGAGATGACCGACAAATTCATCATCAAGAAGATCCTAAGAGCTTTGGACGGAAAATATGATACCGTGTGCACATTGATCCAAATGATGCCCAATTACAAAGATCTCAAGCCAACAGAAGTCATTGGAAGAATCGTTGCTCATGAGATGTCACTCAAGGATAAGGAGGAGCTCCACAACAAGTCAAGTGGTGCTTACAAAGCCTCATGTGAAGCTCCCACATCATCAAGTGAGAAACAAACCTTCAATGAAGAATTGAGCCTAATGGTGAAGAGCTTCAACAAGTTCTACAAGAGTAGAAGCAAGGGGAGAGGTTTCAAGTCAAGGTCCTACAATGACAAAAGATCTTCTAGTCGTGAGAGTAATTGCTACAATTGTGGAAGACCCAGACATTATTCCAATGAGTGTATGACACCCTACAAAAGAAGAGAAGATTCTCCAAAAAGAAGAAGTAGAAGAGAAGAATCACCATGAAGATAGAGAAGGAGTAGAGATGATCGTTATGAACGAAGAACATCCCGGAGAAGCAAGGATTTGGAAAGTAAGGACAAGTCATCAAGGAGCTACACAAAACGAAGACATCAAGCTCATGTTGGTGAATGGGTATCTGGCTCCGACTCCGACAATCACTCCGAGAGAAGCTATCACTCCGACTCCGAATATACTCAAGATGAAGGTGTTGCCGGTCTAGCACTTGTGTCAACCAACTCCTACGACATATTTGATTCACCAAATGAAGGACGTGGAAGATGCTTCATGGCTAAAGGCCCAAATGTATCACACCCCGAGTATGTTGATCCCAATAGTGATGAAGATGACTTGTTAGGTGATGATGATTTACTTGTTGACAACTCTAGTGATGAATACTATGATGAAACGTCAAATAATCATGCTAATCAAGATAAAACGAATGACAATGATAAGGAGAAGATTGAGCTCCTAACTAAAGAATTAGACACTCTTAAGTTAGCTCATGAAACTATCTTAGGAGATCATCGAGAACTTTTAAGGACTCATGAGAAGTTACGCTTTGAAAAGCTCAACCTTGAGCAAGAACATGAGTTTTTAAAAGCAATCAATGATGATCTTCGCAAGAAAAGTTCTTCTTACATTGCCAAGCGTTTACTCTTATCTACTTACATGCCTCAAGTCAAGTCTGGTAACAAGAACAAGAAAGATTCTTCCTCTAGTAGTAACAATAATCATGCTAAATCCAATATTGTTGCTTCTAGCAGTTCTCTTGATTCCACTAATGATTCTCTTAGCCAAGTTACACTTGAGCAATAAAATAGTTTATTGAAGGGAATTATATAGAAAGGTGTTTACAAGAGCCTTGCCGGGAGTAAGCACTTCGAGGAAATTGTACGGAAGCAAGGAAGACACCGGAAGAACCAAGGTGTTGGTTTTGAACGAAAGTTCAATGCCAATGGAGTTGAGTGGGAAGAAGATCAATACCCCAAGACGAAGTTTGTTCCTCAACAAGAGAAGTATGATCCTACTTCTTTCAAAGGGACACAAGCTCAAGATGATCTTCCACCACAAGACCACAAGCAAAAAAGGCAAGGACAAGCTTCAAGAGGAGATTGATGCATTTGAAGAAGCTCCTAAGGCCTTGGTCAAGTGGGTTCCCAATACCACGTCAAGTTGTACTTCATCAAGCACAACTACAACTCCAAGGATCCCCATCAAGATGATGTGGATCCCGAAGAAGAATAACTAGAGAGTTCTTGAGGGTGACTCCGCCAACATATTTCACTCATATCATTTTGGCAAGGACAAGTGCAATCAACTTCCACATCTTGCACTAGTTCAAGGAGTCACAAACCCTCTTGTTGGTAAGACAAGGGACAAGGTAACCTAATGCTTTCATGGACATCATCTTGTGTGTGCATCACTCTATGTCTATGGATATCCTTGTTTGTTCCTTACGGGACTAACTCATGTAGGTATTGAAAGTGCAACTCACTCCAATGGATTGCTCCAAATGATCTACATCAACATTGAGCATCCACATCTTCAAATCCTACATGAAGTCATCATTGATAAAACCCAAGGTTAGTTCATCCCTCTTAGGGGGGATCTCACATCTAGGGGGAGCTTTACTCTAAGAATTGAGCTAAAGCAACTCAAATGGTGTGAACACAACAATGCTTTATGTAAAAGTGGTAACCCCACTTGTGCTTAAACGATGAGTATGACCTATGATCAAATGTTCTCATTTGACTCCTAAGTCAATATACTCATATATAGATGACCTAGTCATCGCCAATTGCTTGATAGATGCTAGAATGGTTGTGCATGCTTTCCAACATATTTCATTTGCCATTTTATTGTGTGAGCATGTTGGTTGCATATTTTACTCATTCGAGGACATCCACTTGTAGTTTTGGTTGCTTGGTTTCTTTTCTTTTGCCAAGTGGATGGACAAGAATGCCTAAGAACCTTCTCTAGCTATCTATGTTTTTCTCGTCTCAAACTCTATTCATGCTACATCACAAAGTTTGATCAAGTCAGATTTGAACCACTCCATGTGAGGAGCACTCGGAGTCCCCGATTCATCATAAACTTAAACTTCCAAAACCTCTTTGTGCATTTTGGTCCGACCGATCCATCCATTTCGGTCACACCGAGATCACTAAGTTGATCTAGGTTTTCAATCTCGGTGCAACCGATTTGAACTTTTCGGTCACACGGAGTTGCAGTAACTGCTTGCAGTTATGCATCTCGGTGCCACTGAGTTGTTCCACTCAGTCACACCGACAGGGTCAGGCTATATATACCCCCGGGCCAAAATTTGGAAAATTTTCTGAACCTCTTCGCCCGCGCACTGCCTGCTCTGCCTCCTCGGGTCTCCATATCGTCCTCCTCGTCGCCAGCGACCTCCCGCCGCTGGTCTCCGCCGCCGTCAATGAGATTCTACTCCGTCGTTGCCGCCGTAGCAAATCCATCGCCAAACTAGGGTATGGATTTGAAACTTTGTGCTATTCCTCACTCCGATTCCTAACACATTGCATTGCCATGTATCTTGCCACGATTGAAATCTTCCTATCCAGTGAAAACACTCCGTAGATTAGTTTTGGATTGAAAATTTAGGGTTAGGTTTCCGCCGAACTCATCTCGGACCGACCGAGTTGTAGAAATCGGTCCCACCCGATTTGGCTTAGGCCAGTGCACAAGTGATTCTCGGTCTGACCAAGAATTGCAAATCGGTGTGATTGAGTTCAGGACTTTGTGAAACCCTAGCAGTCTCGGTGCCACCAAACTATGACTCGGTCTGACCGAGTTCTCTAGTTTAGGTTCCAAAAGCTGCTTCGGTATCACCAAGTTTACAAATCGATAGCTCCGAAATGCTTTTTGTGGAAAACTAAAACTAAGTTTTTGAATCAATTTTTTTTGCAAAAACCTTTGTACTTTGTGATGCTCATCTACTCTACCTCATCTATATCTATTCACAGGGTCTGTTGTCAGAGTTTGCACCATGTCAGATTAGAGTGATAGTTAGAACAAGTCTGAGGAGCAGGTTCAGATGAGTGAGGGCACTAGCCCCTTTAGCAGCTATGATGATGGCAGCAGGAGCACACCCAGCAACTTGCCAAAGGCAGCCACCAGGGCCAGAAAGAAGAAGACCTCAGATTCCGAGGATGAGGACTATGTGGCTGTTGAGGATGAGGCCACCTCAAAGAAGAAAGTTCTAAAGAAGGAATATGGCATAGCTGCTACCACTAAGCCAGGGATGCAGAAGAAGGCACCTGCAAGAAGAATTCCAACTTCCAAACCTAGGAAGGTTGCCACTGGTGAAACCATGAAGTTCACCATTGAGTTTGAAGATGATGCTGCCAGCCAAGAAAAGAAAAAAGAAGAGAGTCAGAACCACTACTGCCAAGGTACTTGGCAAGCCCTCTATGAGGAGAGACTCTGAAGATGAAGAGGAAGAGGTTGCTGCACCAGCACCCAAAGCTCAAAAGCTGATGGGAGATGCTATAAGGTTAGGGGCTGCTCCATCAAAGCCCAAAAATGCTCCCAAAGCTGCTGCTCCAAAACCCAAGTCTGCACCCAAGAGGAACACCAGGAGTATTCCAACTGCAGAGAAGAACAAGGCCCCAGTGCCTGAAGCTGCTGATGAAGAAGATGAAGACTCACTTGTCTTGAGAAAGCTGAAGCCCAAGATCCCTGATCATAATGATGCTCACCCAGTTGCAGAAGACATGAAGCTTAGGAAAGATGCAGGTCTGAGACAGTGGAGATTGACTGACCCCTATGCCGTCAGGAGAAGGACTGCTGTGGACTACAGGTTCCATACTAAGGAACATCAGGACTTCTATGAGACAGTGCTGCTTGACAAGAAGCCCATAGTTTGTGATATGAGATGGGTTGATTGGGAGTACATCAGGAAGAATGAAGAACACTATCCTGGAGTTTATGACAGCTTCAAGTCATGTGGAGTACAAGACTTTGTTGGGCAGAAGCTCACAAAGTGGAATGATGAGCTCATTATGCAGTTCTACTCCACAGCTCATTTCTACCCAGATGGGAGGATAGTCTGAATGTTTGAGGGTACCGGATACCAGTCAACAGTTGAGGAATGGTCTGAATTGATCAATGCTCCAAAGGAGAATGAGGATGACTTGGATGTCTATGCCAAGAAGAAGAAAGATCACAACTCCATGGCTCATATGTACAAAGAGATCCCAGATGCTGCACTTGAGACACACAAGTTTGGATCTGTACACTATCTGTTGTCAGGACTGCCCACTATCAACTGGATACTAAGGCATACTTTGCTGCCCAAGTCAGGTGATCACAAGATGATCAGAGGCCATGCAATTAATTTGCTCCATATATTTGATGTGCCTCAGAAGTTCAAAGTCATGAGCCTGATTGTGGAAACAATCAAAAGGACTGTTGCTGATCAGAAGAGGAGTTGTGGATATGCCCCATAGATTCAGGAGCTTATAAACTCCAAGATGGGCACTGGCACATATCTGTTGGACAAGGAACACATGCCCATCTACCCTAATTTTGAGGACAACACTATTGTGATGGATGAGAATGAACCATCTTCTGTGCAAGCACAAGAAAAGAAGGAGAAGGCAAGGGCTGAGAAGGCTGCTAAGATGCCAACTGCTGAAGAGGCATCTCAGATTTTCCTGAAGAGCAAGCAAGAACAGCTTGGCTACTTGATTGCCTCCACTCTGAGGATTGAGAAGGGCTTGGCCACCCTGACTCAAAACCAGGAGAGCTTGGAGAGAATTATGGACCAGAAGTATGCTCTTGATGTCAAAGTGACAGAGATCCAGACTGCAGTTGAGCAACTTCAGGAGGAAGTGGAGGAGAAGAAGGGCAACTCAACTACTGATGCATTTGCCAGAGTGCCCAGAGGACAGAGATCTGCTGCAGTGCTTGTTCCAGACACCAGAGCTACATCATATGCACCAGCTACAACTTCAGTGCATCTAGCTCCAGCACCCTCTCCACCAGCTCCAGCTACATCAACAGAAGTCTTCGTCCAAGGAGCCATCTCTAGACCATCCCATGAAGACCAAGCCTGAGAGTCGATTAGCACTATGCATTTTTTATGAACTTTTTGGTAACTTGTTGCCAAAGGGGGAGAAAAGTTATAGATCATAGGCTTCGAGAGAGAGTGTTGCTTTTGTTCTCTCTTGTCTTTTTTGGTGGTTTAACTTCGTTACTTGCTTGTTTTCTTAATACTCTATGCCTTTTGTGAGATACTTGGATGATCATGTGTTTGATCATACGCTACCTTAATGCTTGTTGGATGACATTATCCTTTTATATCCTTATATGATCATTCACTTTGCTTGGTGATGAGTGCATGTGTTTAATTATTATCATTTTGAGCGCTCCACCAAGATGTATGTGACATGGAAGAGTAACCCTTGATTCTAACTCTTTGTGCATTTGCAGTCCAAAGCAAACTTTAAATAATGCACAAATTTAGGGGGAGCTCTTACTTTTCACATACTTCTCAAAGCGACAATGTTTTTCAATCTTATTATCATTTGTCGAAGCTTTGATCTATATGTTGTCATCAATTACCAAAAAGGGGGAGATTGAAAGTGCAACTATCCCTGGGTGGTTTTGGTAATTCCTAACAACATATATCCCATTGAGCTAATGCTACTTCAAGATAAATATTTCAGGAAAGCTCAATGATTAGCATGGCATGGATGAGAAAAGTGGATCCCTCAAAATGCAAAGGACAAAAGGATTGGCTCAAGCTCAAAGCACAAGACTCTACATTTTCTATTTTAGTGATCCAAGATCACATTGAGTCTATAGGAAAAGCCAATACTATCAAGGAGGGATGAGGTGTTGCTTAATGAGGCTCTTGCTCAAAATGCTTAGTGAGATGCTCCAAAAACCCTCAACTACTTTCTCATATCCACATATGACCTAAACCAAAAGTCAAACTTGGCCCCACCGATTCTTCCTATCCGGCGCCACCGAGTTCAGATGTCATAGCCTCTGCCACAAACCCTAGGCAAATCGGTCTCACCGATAGGGATCTCGTTCTCACCGATATGGGGTTGTAATCTCTCTGTTTCCATTCGCAACGTTTCAGTCTTACCGAGATGAGCGAATCGGTCCCACCGAGATTACAATGCAAACTCTCTGTTTCCTTTTCATAACGTTTCGGTCTTACCAAGATGAGCGAATCGGTCCCACCGAGTTTTCCTGACCACCCTCTGTGTGTCCATTACCAAAATCGGTCTCACCGAGTTTGTGTAATCGGTCTCACCGAGATTATGTTATGCCCTAACCCTAACTATACCGGTCCCACCGAGTTGCATGTCGGTCCCACTGAAAATCCTAACGGTCACATGATTTACTAAATCGGTCCGACCGAGTTTCTCAATTCGGTCCCACCGAGATTGGTAAGTTGTGTGTAACAGTTAGATTTCATGTGTAGGCTATATATACCCCTCCACCCACTCTTCATTCATGGAGAGAGCCATCAGAACATGCCTACACTTCCAACATATATTTTCTGAGAGAGAACCACCTACACTTGTGTTGAGACCAAGATATTCCATTCCTACTATATGAATCTTGATCTCTAGCCTTCCCCCAAGTTGCTTTCCACTCAAATCTTCTTTCCACCAAATCCAAATCCTGTGAGAGAGAGTTGATTGTTGGGGAGACTATCATTTGAAGCATGATACGTCTCCAACATATCTATAATTTTTGATTGTTCCATGATATTATATTACCCCTTTTGGATGTTTATGGGCTTTATTTTACACATTTATATCATTTTTGGGACTAACCTACTAACCGGAGGCCCAACCTGTATTGCTGTTTTTTTTGCCTATTTCAGTATTTCAAAGAAAAGGAATATCAAAAGGAGTCTAAACGGAATGAAACCTCCGGGAGCGTGATTTTTGGAACGAACGTGATCCAGAGAACTTGGAGTGCAAGTCAAGAAGCAGCCGAGGCCACCATGAGATAGGAGGGCGCGCCCCCTGTCTTGTGGGCCCCTCGGACGTCCAACGATGTACTTCTTCCTCCTATATAAGCCTACGTACCCCGAAAACATCCAGGGAGCACCCGAAACACAATTTCCACCGTTGTAACCTTCTATATCCGCGAGATCCCATCTTGGAGCCGTCGCCGGTGTTCTGCCAGAGGGGGAATCCACCATGGAGGGCTTCTACATCAACACCATAGCCCTTCTGATGAGTTGTGAGTAGTTTACCAAAGACCTTCGGGTCCATAGTTATTAGCTAGATGGCTTCTTCTCTCTTTTTGGATCTCAATACAATGTTCTCCCCCTCTCTTGTGGAGATCTATTCGATGTAATCTCTTTTTGCGGTGTGTTTGTCGAGATCCGATGAATTGTGGGTTTATGATCAAGTTTATCTATGAGAAATATTTGAATCTCCTCTGAAATTCTTTTATGTATGATTGAGTTATCTTTGCAAGTCTCTTCGAATTATCAGTTTGGTTTGGCCTACTAGATTGATCTTTCTTGCCATGGGAGAAGTGCTTAGCTTTGGGTTCAATCTTGCGATGTCCTTACCTAGTGACAGAAAGGGTTGCAAGGCACGTATTGTATTGTTGCCATCGAGCATAAAAAGATGGGGTTTATGTCATATTGCATGAGTTTATCCCTCTACATCATGTCATCTTGCTTAATGCGTTACTCTGTTCTTTGTGAACTTAATACTCTAGATGCAGGCAGGAGTCGGTCGATGTGTGGAGTAATAGTAGTAGATGCAGGCAGGAGTCGGTATACTTGTTGCGGATGTCATGCCTATATACATGATCATGCCTAGATAATCTCATAATTATTCGCTTTTCTATCAATTGCTCGACAGTAATTTGTTCACCCACCGTAATACTTATGCTATCTTGAGAGAAGCCTCTAGTGAAACCTATGGCCCCCGGGTCTATCTCTTATCATATTTGCTTCCAATCTACTTTTATTTGCATCTTTACTTTTTGCATCTATATTATAAAATACCAAAAATATATTTATCTTATCATACTATCTCTATTAGATCTCACTTTCGCAAGTGGCCGTGAAGGGATTGACAACCCCTTTATCGCGTTGGTTGCAAGTTCTTGGTTTGTTTGTGTAGGTGCGTGGGACTTTTGAGGAGCCTCCTACTAGATTGATACCTTGGTTCTCAAAAACTGAAGGAAATACTTACGCTACTATTGCTGCATCACCCTTTCCTCTTCAAGGAAAACCAACGCAAGCTCAAGACGTAGCAAGAAGGATTTCTGGCGCCGTTGCCAGGGAGGTCTTCGCTCAAGTCAAGACATACCAAGTACCCATCACAAACTCATCTCCCTTGCATTTACATTATTTGCCATTTGCCTCTCGTTTCCTCTTCCCCACTTCACCCTTGCCGTTTTATTTGCCCTCTCTTTCCCAATCTCCTTCTCTCTCTCTCTCTTCTCTTGCCTTTTTCCGCTTGCTCGTGTGTTAGTTCGTTTGCCTTGTCGTTATGGCTAGTCCTCCTATCCTTATTATTACTCCCGAACATGAAATCCTCAATTTTAAGCAAAGGGAGGGAGAAAATTTAAAAGATGCTTGGCATAAAATTTGCAATGCTCAAAATAGATCTACTAGGAAGCTTTCTACTTCCGTTCTTCTCCGCAATTTTTATGTAGGCATCACTCCTTGGAATAGATGTGTTCTTGATACTGTTGCCGGAGGTGTTTTCTTGAGTAGCCATACGTTTGATGCTTATAATGCTATGTTAGATTTGTTTGGCCCACCACCTCTTTTGGTTAATGGAACTGTTTTAACTTTAGAACACGTTATGCAACAGCTTGATATTATTGAAAATAAAATTGCCACTGTTGAGTTGATTGAAAATTTGGATAAAAAGATTCATAATCATATCACCCTATATGGATCCAGGGTTGGAGTTACTTTGAAAAATATTAAAGAGAAAGAACCTATAGTTAATGAAAAATAGATCTTGATTCTGCTAGAATTGGTAAACTTGAGGATATAATTACCAACTTAGGTTCGGCGTTTTCTTCCATGAAAAACACTCCAAAACCCCCTACAAAAACCGCCAAGTTTATTTATGTTCCTAAAAATAAGGGTGAATCTTCTAGTAAGGGAGACGCGGATCTCAAATCCATAAGTGTTCATCCCATTTGTCTTTCTATCGTTAAGGAACCTTTTGCTACAAATGAATTTCTTGAATTTTTGCACAAAGGTTTAATCATTGCTAAAAAGGGAGAAACCTCTAAAGATTATAAGTTCTCTATTGAAGAATTAAGTGCCAAAGATGGCACTACTTAGATCTATCTTCGCTTTTATGCCTAGCTAGGGGCGTTAAACGATAGCGCTAGTTGGGAGGCAACCCAATTTTTCTTTGTGTTTTTTGTTTTTGTTCCTGTTTAGTAATAAATTTTGCATCTACTTTCTGTTTAGATGTGTTTTTATCTTTTAATTAGTGTTTGTGCCAAGTAGAACCTATAGGATAAACTATGATGATAGTTGATTTGATTCTGCTGAAAAACAGAAACTTTGCGCTCACGAGAAAAAATTCAATAAATCACAGAGACGTGATTTTGCATTGATTCTTTTTTCTTATGATCAATAAACAAATTTTCCAATACGTCCTATTTTGGTAGGATTTTTAGAGTTCCAGAAGTTTGCGTTAGTTACAGATTGCTACAGACTGTTCTGTTTTTGACAGATTCTGTTTTTCGTGTGTTGTTTGCTTATTTTGATGCATCTATGGCTAGTAAAATAGTTTATAAACCATAGAGATGTTGTAATAAAGTAGGTTTAACACCAAAATAAATAAAGAATGATTTCATTACAGTACCTTATGTGGTGGTTTTGTTTTCTTTCACTAACAGAGCTTATAAGATTTCCTGTTGAGTTTTGTGTTGTGAAGTTTTCAAGTTTTGGGTAAAGCTTTTATGGACTATGGAATAAGGAGTGGCAAGAGCCTAAGTTTGGGGATGCCCATGGCACCCCAAGATATTCAAGGATAGCCAAAAGCCTAAGCTTGGGGATGCCCCGGGAAGGCATCCCCTCTTTCGTCTTCGTTCATTGGTAACTTTACTTGGAGTTATATTTTTATTCGCCACATGATATGTGTTTTGCTTGGAGCGTCGTGTATTATATTAGACTTTGCTTTTTAGTTTACCACAATCATCCTTGCTGTACACACCTTTTGGGAGAAGCCTACTTGATTAGAATTTGCTAGAATACTCTATGTGCTTCACTTATATCTTTTGAGATTGATAGTTTTTGCTCTAGTGCTTCACTTATATTTTTTAGAGCATGGTGGTAACTTAATTTTGAAGAAATTGCTAGTCTCTCATGCTTCACTTATATATTTTTGAGAGTCTTTTAGAACAGCATGGTATTTGCTTTGGTTACAAATTTGGTCCTAGAATGATGAGCATCCAAGTTGGGTATAATAAAAACTATCATAGAAGAGAATTAAGTGCTATGATCAATTTGTTGCTTGATAATTGTTTTGAGGTATAAAGGTAGTAATGTTAGGGTCATGCTAGTGGATAATTATGAAATTGAGAAATACTTTTGTTGAAGTTGGCAAGTCCCGTAGCATGCACATATAGTAAAAGTTGTGTGACAAATTTGTTGCATGAGGTGCTCTTTTGATTGTCTTCCTTATGAGTGGCAGTCGGGGACGAGCGATGGTCTTTTCCTACCAATATATCCCTCTTGGGGCATGCATAGTAGTACTTTGCTTCAAGGGCTAAGTAGACTTTTGCAATAAGTATATGAGTTCTTTATGACTAATGTGAGTCCATGGATATACACACACTCATCCGTCCACTTTGCTAGCTTTTCTTATTACCGCACAACTCTCACCGGTATTGAACCCATTATTTACCTTTTTCAAAATAGCCACCATACCTACCTATTATGGCATTTCCATAGCCATTCCGAGATATATTGCCATGCAACTTTCCACCGTTCCGTTCATATGACACTCATTACTTTTGTCATATTGCTCTTTACATGATCATGTAGTTGACATCGTATTTGTGGCAAGGCCACCTTCACAATCTTCATACATGTCGCTCTTGATTCATTGCATATCCCGGTACACCGCCGGAGGCATTCATATAGAGTCATATCTTGTTCTATCTTTGAGTTGTAATTCTTGAGTTGTAAATCCATAAAAGTGTGATGATCTTCATTATTAGAGCATTGTCCTAGTGAGGAAAGGATGATGAAGACTATGATTCGCCCACAAGTCGGGATGAGACTTCCGACTTTAAAAGGAAAAAAAAGAGAAAAAGAAAGAGAAAGGCCAAAAAGAAAAAAAAGAAGGGCCAAAGAAAAAAAAGAGAAAGAAAAAAAAGAAAAGAAAGAAAAATAAAATAAGATGAGAGAAAAAGAGAGAAAGGACAATGCTACTATCTCTTTTTCCACACTTGTGCTTCAAAGTAGCACCATGATCTTCATGATAGAGGTCTCATATGTTGTCACTTTCATATACTAGTGGGAATTTTTTATTATAGAACTTGGCTTGTATATTCCAATGATGGGCTTCCTCAAAAGTGCCCTAGGTCTTCGTGAGCAAGCAAGTTGGATGCACACCCACTTAGTTCTTTTTGTTGAGCTTTCATATATTTATAGCTCTAGTGCATCCGTTGCATGGCAATCCCTACTCACTCACATTGATATCTATTGATGGGCATCTCCATATCCCGTTGATACGCCTAGTTGATGTGGGATTATCTTCTCCCTTTTTGTCCTTACAACCACCACCATTTACCACCATAGTGTTATGTCCATGGCTTGCGCTCATGTATTGCGTAAGAGTTGAAAAAGCTGAAGCGCGTTAAAAAGTATGAACCAATTGCTTGGCTCGTCATCGGGGTTGTACATGATAGGAGTATTTTGTATAATGGAGATGAAGCATGGCCTAACTATATGATTTTGTAGGGATAAGCTTTCTTTGGCTATGCTATTTTGATAGGACATGATTATTTGTTAGTATGCTTTGAAGCATTATTATTTTTATGTTTTATAAGCTTTTATCTTGAAACATTTGGATCTCAAAATTCATGCTACAATAAAGAAAATTACATTGAGAATTATGCTAGTTAGCATTCCACATCAAAAATTTCTTTTTTATCATTTACCTACTCGAGGACGAGCAAGAATTAAGCTTGGGGATGCTTGATACGTCTCCAACGTATCTATAATTTTTGATTGTTCCATGCTATCATATTACCCCTTTTGGATGTTTATGGGCTTTATTTTACACATTTATATCATTTTTGGGACTAACCTACTAACCGGAGGCCCAACCCGTATTGCTGTTTTTTTGCCTATTTCAGTATTTCGAAGAAAAGGAATATCAAAAGGAGTCTAAACGGAATGAAACCTTCAGGAGCGTGATTTTTGGAACGAACGTGATCCAGAGGACTTGGAGTGCAAGTCAAGAAGCAGCCGAGGCCTCCACGAGATAGGAGGGCGCGCCCCCTGTCTTGTGGGCGCCTCGGGCGTCCACCGATGTACTTCTTCCTCCTATATAAGCCTACGTACCCCGAAAACATCCAGGGAGCACCCGAAACACAATTTCCACCGCTGTAACCTTCTGTATCCGCGAGATCCCATCTTGGAGCCGTCGCCAGTGTTCTGCCGGAGGGGGAATCCACCACGGAGGGCTTCTACATCAACACCATAGCCCTTCCAATGAGTTGTGAGTAGTTTACCACAGACCTTCGGGTCCATAGTTATTAGCTAGATGGCTTCTTCTCTCTTTTTGGATCTCAATACAATGTTCTCCCCCTCTCTTGTGGAGATCTATTTGATGTAATCTCTTTTTGTGGTGTGTTTGTCGAGATCCGATGAATTATGGGTTTATGATCAAGTTTATCTATGAGAAATATTTGAATCTCATCTGAATTCTTTTATGTATGATTGAGTTATCTTTGCAAGTCTCTTTGAATTATCAGTTTGGTTTGGCCTACTAGATTGATATTTCTTGCCATGGGAGAAGTGCTTAGCTTTGGGTTCAATCTTGCGGTGTCCTTACCCAGTGACGGAAAGGGTTGCAAGGCACATATTATATTGTTGCCATCGAGGATAAAAAGATGGGGTTTATGTCATATTGCATGAGTTTATCCCTCTACATCATGTCATCTTGCTTAATGCGTTACTCTGTTCTTTGTGAACTTAATACTCTAGATGCAGGCAGGAGTCGGTCGATGTGTGGAGTAATAGTAGTAGATGCAGGCAGGAGTCGGTCTACTTGTTGCGGACGTCATGCCTATATACATGATCATGCCTAGATAATCTCATAATTATTCGCTTTTCTAGCAGTTGCTGGACAGTAATTTGTTCACCCACCGTAATACTTATGCTATCTTGAGAGAAGCATTTAGTGAAACCTATGCCCCCCCGAGTCTATCTCTTATCATATTTTCTTCCAATCTACTTTTATTTGCATCTTTACTTTTTGCATCTATATTATAAAATACCAAAAATATATTTATCTTATCATACTATGTCTATTAGATCTCACTTTCGCAAGTGGCCATGAAGGGATGGACAACCCCTTTATCACGTTGGTTGCAAGTTCTTGGTTTGTTTGTGTCAGTGCATGGGACTTTTGAGGAGCCTCCTACTGGATTGATACCTTGGTTCTCAAAAACTGAGGGAAATACTTACACTACTATTGCTGCATCACCCTTTCCTCTTGAAGGAAAACCAACGCAAGCTCAAGACGTAGCAAAGCACAAGAACAAGGAGTTCATCATCAACACACCATTTGTTACTTCTTGGAGAGTGGTATCTCCTAGATTGGCTAGGTGTCACTTGGGAGCCTCCGACAAGATTGTGGAGTTGAACCAAGGAGTTTGTAAGGGCAAGGAGATCGCCTACTTCGTGAAGATCTACCCCTAGTGAGGCAAGTCCTTCGTGGGCGACGGCCATGGTGGGATAGACAAGGTTGCTTCTTCATGGACCCTTTGTGGGTGGAGCCCTCCATGGACTCGCGCAGCCGTTACCCTTCGTGGGTTGAAGTCTCCATCAATGTGGATGTACGATAGCACCACCTATCGGAACCACGACAAAAACATCCGTGTCTCCTATTGCGTTTGCACTCTCCAAACCCTTCCCTTTACATTCTTGCAAGTTGCATGCTTTACTTTCCGCTACTCATATACTCTTTGCATGTTTGCTTGAATTGTGTTAAGATTGCTTGAACCGTGCTAAGTTGCGTAAATGTGCCAAGAACTAAAATTGGGAAAAGGATAGATTTTTATTTGGTCAAGTAGTCTAATCACCCCCCTCTAGACATACTTTCGATCCTACAGGTGTGGTGGATTGCCTCGATGGGCTATGGATGAACTAGTACAGTGGATGAACAAGCCTCAGGAGGTGAGGTGTTCTTGAGCTGGTGTAGTGGTCGGGTGAGAATGGATCTCTCTCCACTATGGTGATGGCTAAGTCCTATATATAGTGGCCTCAGTCCTCTTCCCAATATGAGCGGGAAGGGATCCCACAACGGCGGGATTTGAAAGGGGACAAGTAGTACAGTCTATTCTGACAAAAGTAGTCTTCGCCTGTGAAAAGCCTCTGGTTGTGATGCTGCAGTGTGCTTGTCGATGACCTCCGTCGTGCCGTCCTGGCGGTCTTGGTCTTGTTGCACCAGAATGAAAACCTTTGGCTGATTCCTCGGGACTCCGCGCCTATGGCTTGCCTCCTTTGCACCAAAGAGGAAACCTGCGCTCTGCGCCCACCTGACACCCGCTTGGCCTTGATCCTCATGTCTCATGTCAGCTGAGCCTCGTGAGGTAAATTGCATAGAACTCTCCGCCCCTTAGGAGCCCTCCTGAGGAGGCTGATTCCTTGGGGGTCTTGGCGCTGCCTACCTCGCGAGGGTCTTGTGGTGTTGGTGTTGATACCGGGCCATACCAGGCCGTCGATGGAGTCACGCGGTGGGCCGTAGGCAGGTAGGGTTGGATACCCCCGAATCCAAGATGCCGGCATATAGGTGAGGGAGGAAGGCAGGGGAGGGTGCCCCCCCTTTCCTTTCTCACATGAGGAGGGAAAGGCGGGAGGGGCCACCCCTCTCCTTTCCTTCCCCTAGGGTTGGCCGACCAGGGAAGGGGCGAAGGGGCTGGTCTGTCCCCCTTTGGCCCATTAGGCCCATACACCTACCGGGGGTGTCCGGAACCCCTTTCGGTGACCCGATGACTACCCGGTGCATTCCTAAACTCTTTCGGTGTCCGAATACCATCGTTCTATATTATTAATATTTACCTCTCGACCATTTCGAGACTCCTCATCATGTCCGTGATCTCATCCGGGACTTCGAACAACATTCAGTCACCAAATCATATAACTCATATAACACCATATCGTCAATGAACGTTAAGCGTGCGGACCCTACAAGTTCGAGAACTATGTAGACATGACCGAGACACCTCTCTGGTCAATAACCAATAGCGGAACCTGGATGCCCATATTGGCTCCTACAAATTCTACAAAGATCTTTATGTTGGGGAACGTAGTAATAATTCAAAAAAAATTCCTACGCGTCACCAAGATCAATCTAGGAGATGCTAGCAATGAGAGAGAGATAGAGAGGGAGTGCATCTACCCTTGAAGATCGCTAAGTGGAAGCGTTACAAGAACGTGGTTGATGGGGTCGTACACACGTACAACCCGGGGACGTCTCCTCCTTGTTGATCCAGCAAGGGGAGAGGAGAAGTTGAGGGAGAGCTCCGGCAACACGATGGCGTGGTGGTAGAGCTTGTGGTTCTCCTGCAGGGCTTCGCCAAGCACTACAGAGGAGGAGGAGGAGGCGTTGGAGGAGGGAGGGGCTGCGCTAGGGAAGGGGTGCGGTAGCCCTCCCACCCCCCACTATTTATAGGGGAAGGGGAGAGGGGGCCGACCCCCTTAGATCTCATCTAAGGGGGGGGGGCGCCAAGGGAGGAGCTTGGCCCCCAAGTTTGGTGGGAGGCGCCCCCACCCCCTAGGGTTTCCAACCCTATGTGCCTTGGGCCCTTAGGGAGGGGCGCACCAGCCCACCAGGGGCTGGTTCCCACCCTTTGTTCAACCCATTAAGTCCCGGGGGGCAGGTGGCCCCACTCGGTGGACTCCCGGACACATTTCGGTGGTCCCGGTACAATACTGGTAACCCCCGAAACTATTCCGATGACTGAAACTGGACTTCCCATATATAAATATTTACCTCCGGACCATTTCAGAGCTCCTCGTGACGCCCTGGATCTCATCCAGGACTCCAAACAACATTCGGTAACCACATACTATTTCCCATAGCAACTCTAGCGTCAACGAACGTTAAGTGTGTAGACCCTACGGGTTCGAGAACCATGCAGACATGACCGAGACGTTCTTCGGCCAATAACCAACAGCGGGATCTGGATACCCATGTTGGCTCCCACATGTTCCACGATGATCTCATCGGATGAACCATGATGTCAGGGATTCAATCAATCCCGTATACAATTCGCTTTGTCCACCGGTATGTTACTTGCTCGAGATTCGATCATCGATATCTCAATACCTCGTGCAATCTCGTTTCTGCAAGTCTCTTTACTCATTCCGTAATGCATGATCCCGTGACTAACTCCTTAGTCACATTGAGCTCATTATGATGATGCATTACCGAGTGGTCCCAGAGATACCTGTCCGTCATACGGAGTGACAAATCCCAGTCTCGATTCGTGCCAACCCAACAGACACTTTCGGAGATACCTGTAGTGCACCTTTATAGCTACCCAGTTACGTTGTGATGTTTGGTACACCCAAAGCATTCCTATGTATCCGGGAGTTGCACAATCTCGTGGTCTAAGGAAATGATACTTGACATTAGAAAAGCTCTTAGCAAACGAACTACACGATCTTGTGCTATGCTTAGGATTGGGTCTTGTCCATCACATCATTCTCCTAATGATGTGATCCTATTATCAATGACATCCAATGTCCATGGCCAGGAAACCACAACCATCTATTGATCAATGAGCTAGTCAACTAGAGGCTTACTAGGGACATATTATGGTCTATGTATTCACACATGTATTACGGTTTCCGGTTAATACAATTATAGCATGAACAACAGACAATTATCATGAACAAGGAAATATATAATAATAACCATTTTATTATTGCCTCTAGGGCATATTTCCAACAGTCTCCCACTTGCACTAGAGTCAATAATCTAGTTCACATCACTATGTGATTGTAATGAATCCAACACCCATGGGGTTTGATCATATCTTGCTTGTGAGAGAGGTTATTAGTCAACGGGTCTGAACCTTTCAGATTCGTGTGTGCTTTGCAAATCTCTATGTCATCTTGTAGATGCAGCTACCACGCACCATTTGGAACTATTCCAAATAACTGCTCTACTATACGAATCTGGTTTACTACTTAGAATCATCTAGATTAGTGTCAAAGTTTGCATCGACGTAACCCTTTACGACGAACTCATTTACCACCTCCATAATTGAGAAAATTCCTTAGTCCACTAGTTACTAAGGATAACTTTGACCGCTGTCCTATGATCCATTCCTGGATCACTCTTGTACCCCTTGACTGACTCATGGCAAGGCACACTTCAGGTGCGGTACACAGCATAGCATACTGTAGAGCCTACGTCTAAATCATAGGGGATGACCTTCATCCTTTCTCTCTCTTCTAGCGTGGTCAGGTCTTAAGTCTTACTCAATACTCACACCTTATAACACAGCCAAGAACTCCTTATTTGCCGATCTATTTTGATCTCCTTCAAAATCTTGTCATGGTATGTGTTCATTTGGAAGTACTATTAAGCGTTTTTGATCTATCCTTATAGATCTTGACGCTCAATGTTCAAGTAGCTTATTCCAGGTTTTCCATTGAAAAACACCTTTCAAACAGCCCTATATGCTTTCCAGAAATTCTACATCATTTCCGATCAACAATATGTCAACAACATATACTCATCAGAAATTCTATAGTGCTCCCACTCACTTCTTTGGAAATACAAGTTTCTCATAAACTTTGTATAAACCCAAAATCTTTGATCATATCATCAAAACATATATTCCAACTCCGAGATGCTTAGTCCAGTCCTTAGAAGCATTGCTAGAGCTTTGCATACTTGTTAGCATCTTCTAGGATTGACAAAACCTTCTGGTTGTATCACATACAACCTTTCCTCAAGAAAATTGTCGAGGAAACAATGTTTAGGCATCCTATCTGCAAGATTTCATAAATAATGCAGTAACCACTAATATAATTCCAACAGACTCTTAGCATCGCTACGATTGAGAAAGTCTCATTGTAGTCAACTTCTTGAACTTGTCGGAAAACATATTAGCGACACGTCGAGCTTTCTTAATGGTGACACATACCATCATTGTCTGTCTTCCCTTTTAAAATCCATCTGTACCCAACAGCCTTACGACTATCAAGTAGTTCTTCCAAAGTCTGCACTTTGTTTTCATACATGGATCCTCTCTCGAATTTTATGGCCTCGAGCCATTCATCGGAATCCGGGCCCACCATCGCTTCTCCATAGCTCGCAGGTTCATTGTTTTCTAGCAACATGACCTCCAAGACAGGATTATGTACCACTCTGAAGTAGTACGCATCCTTGTCGCCCTACAAGGTTTGGTAGTGACTTGATCCGAAGTTTCATGATCACTATCATCAGCTTCCACTTCAATTGGTGTAGGCGCCACAGGAACAACTTCCTGTGCCTTGCTACACACTGGTTGAAGTGACGGTTAAATAACCTCATCAAGTCTCCACCATCCTCCCACTCAATTCTTTCGAGAGAAACTTTTCCTCGAGAAAGGACCCGTTTCTAGAAACAATCACTTTTGCTTCCGGATCTGAAATAGGAGGTATACCCAACTGTTTTGGGTGTCCTATGAAGATGCATTTATCCGCTTTGGGTTCGAGCTTATCAGGCTAAATTTTTTCCACATAAGCGTCACAGCCCCAAACTTTTAAGAAACGCCAACTTAGGTTTCTCTAAACCATAGTTCATACGGTGTCATCTCAACAGAATTACGTGGTGCCCTATTAAAGTGAATGCGGTTGTCTCTAATGCCTAACCCATAAACGATAGTTGGAATTCGATAAGAGACATCATGGTATGTACCACATCCGATAGGGTGCATCTATGATGTTCGGACACACCATCACACTATGGTGTTCCACGCGGCATTAGTTGTGAAACAATTTCCACAATGTCTTAATTGCGTACCAAACACGCAACTCAGATATTCATCTCTATGATCATATCATAGATATTTTATCCTCTTGTCACGACAATCTTCAACTTCACTCTGAAATTACTTGAACCTTTCAATAATTCCGACTTTTGTTTCATCACGTAAATATACTCAGCATCTACTCAAATCATCCATGAAGTAAAAACGTAATGATATGCACTGCGTGCCTCCGCACTCATTGGACTGCACGCATCAAAATGTATTACTTCCAACAAGTTGCTCTCTTGTTCCATCTCACTGAAAATGAGGCCTTTCAGTCATCTTGCCCATGTGGTATGATTTGGATGTCTCAAGTGATTCAAAATCAAGTGAGTCCAAATGATCCATCTGCATGGAGCTTGTTCATGCGTATACACCAAAAGACATGGTTCGCATGTCTCAAACTTTTCAAAAAACGAGTGAGTCCAAAGATCCATCAACATGGAGCTTCTTCATGCGTTTTATACCAATATAACTCAAATGGCAGTGCCACAAGTAGGTGGTACTATCATTACTATCTTATATCTTTTGGCATGAGCATGTGTATCACTACGATCGAGATTCAGTAAACCATTCATTTTAGGTGCAAGACCATTGAAGGCATTATTCAAATAAACAGAGTAACCATTATTCTCCTTAAATGAATAACCCAATTGCGATAAACATAATCCAATCATGTCTATGCTCAATGCAAACACCAAATAACAATTATTTAGGTTTAACACCAATCCCGATGGTAGAGGGAGCGTGCGATGTTTGATCTCATCAACCTTGGAAACACTTCCAATACATATCGTCATCTCACCTTTAGCTAGTCTTCGTTTATTCCGTAGCTTGATATTTCGAGTTACTAACACTTAGCAACCGAACAGTATCTAATACCCTGGTGCTATTAGGAGCACTAGTGAAGTACACATGAATATAATGTATATCCAATATACTTCTGTTGACCTTGCCAGCCTTCTCATCTACCAAGTATCTAGGGTAGTTCTGCTTCAGTGACCGTTCCCCTCATTACAGAAGCACTCAGTCTCGGGTTTGGGTTCAACCTTGGGTTTCTTCACTAGAGCAGCAACTGATTTGCTGTTTCATGAAGTATCCCTTCTTGCCCTTGCCCTTCTTGAAACTAGTGGTTTTACTAACCATCAACAATTGATGCTCCTACTTGATTTCTACTTTCGCGGTGTCAAACATCACGAATAGCTCAAGGATCATCATATCTATCCCTAATATGTTATAGTTCATCACGAAGCTCTAGTAGCTTGGTGGTAGTGACTTCGGAGAACCATCACTATCTCATCTGGAAGATTAACTCCCACTCGATTCAAGCGATTGTAGTACTCAGACAATTTGAGCACATGCTCAATGATTGAGATTTTCTCCCTTAGTTTGCAGGCTAAGAAACTTGTCGGAGGTTTCACACCTCTTGACGTGGGCACGAGCCTGAAATCCAAATTTCAGCTCTTGGAACATCTCATATGTTCTGTGACGTTTCAAAAATGTCTTCGGCGCCTCAATTCTAAATCGTTTAACATTACACACTGAACTATCACGTACTCATCAAAACGTGTATGTCAGATGTTCGCAACATCCATAGACGACGCTCGAGGTTCAGCACACCGAGCGGTGCATTAAGGACATAATCCTTCTGTGCGGCAATGAGGACAATCCTCAGTTTACGGACCCAATCCGCATAATTGGTATTGTCAACTTTCAACTAAAATTTTCTCTCGGAACATATCTAAAACAGTAGAACTAAAGCATAAGCTACGACATAATTTGCAAAGACCTTTTGACTATGTTCATGATAATTAAGTTCATCTAATCAAATTATTTAATGAACTCCCACTCGGATAGACATCCCTCTAGTCATCTAAGTGATACATGATCTGAATCGACTAGGCCGTGTCCGGTCATCACGTGAGACGGACTAGTCATCAATGGTGAACATCTCCATGTTGATCGTATCTACCATATGACTCATGTTCAACCTTTCGGTCTCTCGTGTTCTGAGGCCATGTTTGTACATGCTAGGCTGGTCAAGTCAACCTAAGTGTTTTGCATGTGTAAATCTGGCTTACACCTGTTGTATGCGAACATTAGAATCTATCACACCCGATCATCTCGTGGTGCTTCAAAACAACGAACCTTCGCAATGGTGCATATTTAGGGGAACACTTTCTTGAAATTTTAGTGAGGGATCATCTTATTTATGCTACCATCATTATAAAGTGACATGATATGGCCAATATCATCTTGCACCTTTGATCTCCATCTTTGAGGCGCGGCATGATCACCTTCGTCACCGGCATGACACCATGATATCCATCATCACGATCTCCATCATTGTGTCTTCATGAAGTTGTCTCGCCAACTATTACTTCTACTACTATGGCTAATAGTTAGCAATAAAGTAAAGTAATTACATGGCATTTTCAATGACGCGCAAGTCATACAATAAATTAAGACAACTCCTATGGCTCCTGCCAGTTTTCATACTCATTGACATGCAAGTCGTGATTCCTATTACAAGAACATGATCAATCTCATACATCATATATATCATTCATCACATCCTTTTGGCCATATCACATCACATAGCATACCCTTCAAAAACAAGTTAGACGTCCTCTAATTGTTGTTGCATGTTTTACGTGGCTGCTATGGGTTTCTAGCAAGAACGTTTCTTACCTACGCAAAAGCCACAACGGCGATATGCCAATTGCTATTTACCCTTCATAAGGACCCTTTTCATCGAATCTGATCCGACTGAAGTGGGAGAGACAGACACCCGCTAGCCACCTTATGCAACAAGTGTATGTTAGTCGGTGGAACCTGTCTCACATAAGCGTATGTGTAAGGTCGGTCCGGCCGCTTCATCCCACAATGTCGCCGAACCAAGATAGGACTAGTAACAGTAAGCAAATTGAACAAACCATCGCCCACAACTACTTGTGTTCTACTCGTGCATAGAATCTACCAATAGACCTAGCTCATGATGCCACTGTTGGGGAACATAGTAATAATTCAAAAAAAATCCTACGCGTCACCAAGATCAATCTAGGAGATGCTAGCAAGGAGAGAGAGAGGGAGTGCATCTTCATGCCCTTGAAGATCGCCAAGCGGAAGCGTTATAAGAACGCAGTTGATGGAGTCGTACTCGCGGTGATTCAAATCGCGGAAGATCTGATCTAGCGCTGAACGGACGGCGTCTCCGCGTTCAACACACATACAGCCCGGGGACGTCTCCTCCTTCTTGATCCAGCAAGGGGAGAGGAGAAGTTGAGGGAGAGCTCTGGTAGCACGATGGCGTGGTGGTGGAGCTTGTGGTTCTCCTGCAGGGCTTCGCCAATCACTACGGAGGAGGAGGAGGTGTTGGAGGAGGGAGGGGCTGCGCCAGGGAAGGGGTGCGGTAGCCCTCCCACCCCGACTATTTATAGGGAAAGGGGAGAGGGGGGCGGCCCCCTTGGATATCATCTAAGGGGGGAGGGGGGGCAACGGGGGAGCTTGCCCCCCAAGTTTGGTGGGAGGCGCCCCCACCCCCTAGGGTTTCCAACCCTAGGCGCCTTGGGCCCTTAGGGGGGGGGGGCGCACCAGCCCACCAGGGGCTGGTTCCCACCCTTTGTTCAGCCCATTAAGCCCCCCCGGGGCAGGTGGCCCCACCCGGTGGACCCCCGGACACCTTTCGGTGGTCCCGGTTGTATACGGGATTGATTGAATCCCTGACATCATGGTTCATCCGATGAGATCATCGTGGAACATGTGGGAGCCAACATGGGTATCCAGATCCCACTGTTGGTTATTGGCCGGAGAACGTCTCGGTCATGTCTGCATGGTTCCCGAACCCGTAGGGTATACACACTTAAGGTTCGGTGATGCTAGAGTTGTTATGGGAAATAGTATGTGGTTACCGAAGGTTGCTCGGAGTCCCGGATGAGATCTCGGACGTCATGAGGAGCTCCGGAATGGTCCGAAGGTAAAGATTTATATATGGGAAGTCCAATTTCAGTCACCGGAATAGTTTCGGGGGTTATCGGTAATTCCCTTTGTCCACCGGTATGTTACTTGCCCGAGATTCGATCGTCGGTATCTCAATACCTCAGTCAATCTCGTTACCGACAAGTCTCTTTACTCATTCCGTAATGCATGATCTCATGACTAACTTCTTAGTCACATTGAGCTCATTATGATGATGCATTACCGAGTGGGCCCAGAGATACCTCTCCGTCATACGGTGTGACAAATCCCAGTCTCGGTTCGTGCCAACCCAACAGACACTTTTGGAGATACCTGTAGTGCACCTTTATAGCCACCAAGTTACACTGTGACGTTTGGTACACCCAAAGCATTCCTACGGTATCCGGGAGTTGCACAATCTCATGGTCTAAGGAAATGATACTTGACATTAGAAAAGCTCTTAGCAAACGAATTACACGATCTTATGTTATGCTTAGGATTGGTCTTGTCCATCACATCATTCTCCTAATGATGTGATCCCGTTATCAATGACATCCAATGTCCATAGTCAGGAAACCACAACCATCTACTGATCAACGAGCTAGTCAACTAGAGGCTTACTAGGGACATATTACGGTCTATGTATTCACACATGTATTACGGTTTCCAGTTAATATAATTATAGCATGAACAACAAACAATTATCATGAAAATGGAAATATAATAATAACCATTTTATTATTGCCTCTAGGGCATATTTCCAACACTTTATTGGTCGAACCTTATGACAACATACGTAATTCCTTTGTCCATCGGTATGTTACTTGCCCGAGATTCGATCGTCGGTATCTTCATACATAGTTCAATCTCGTTACTGGCAAGTCTCTTTACTTGTTCCATAATACATCATCTTGCAACTAACTCTTTAGTCACTTTGCTTGCAAGGCTTCTTATGATGTGTATTAATGAGAGGGCCCAGAGATACCTCTCTGATACTCGGAGTGACAAATCCCAATCTCGATCTATGCCAACTCAACAAACACCTTCGGAGATACCTGTAGAGCATCTTTATGATCACCTAGTTATGTTGTGACGTTTGATAGCACACAAAGTATTCCTCCGGTATCTGGGAGTTGCATAATCTCATAGTCGAAGGAATATGTATTTGTCATCAAGAAAGCAATAGCAATAAACTGAGCGATCAATATGCTAAGCTAACGGAAGGGTCTTGTCCATCACTGTCAGATGTTGGGTTCCGGCAGACCCTTAAGGTTCGAACTCTAGGGTTGTAACACCCCGGATGTAACTTTCCATCTTTGTAACTCCAACTCTTGCCATTTTCGGCTATGTGATATGATATTCCCTCCGTGGTTGGGTTTTGTCTTTTGTTTTCCATTTTATTCATGTCATGCATATCATATCATGTCATCATGTGCATTTCATTTTGCATACGTGTTCGTCTCATGCATCCGAGCATTTTCCCCGTTGTCCGTTTCGCAATCCGACACTCCCACATGCACCGGCGCACCCCTCTTGTCTCTTTTCATGTGCGGGTGTTGAACGTTCTCGGAATGGACCGAGCCTTGCCATGTGGCCCTGGTATAGCACCGCTAGACCACCTGTCAAGTTTCGGGTCATTTGGAGCTCGTTTCATACTCCAACGGTTAACCGCACTCCCGCAAAGGCCTCTTTTAAGTTGCAGCCCAAACCCCTCCAAAACAGCCCAATAACCCATCTAACTCCCCTCCATGCTCTCGGTCGTTCGATCACGATCATGTGGGCGAAAACTACACCTCATTTGGACACTCCTAGCTCCCTCTACCTCTATATATACACCCCTTCCCCAAAATTCACGGGCAAACCCTAGCAGTTTCGTCTCCGCCGCCACCGGACACGTCCGGCCGCAGCCGGACACGTCCGGGTCGCCCCGCCGCCGCCACGTGTCGCGCCGCCATTCGTCCGCGCCGCCGCCGCGCCAGCCCCCGCCGCCGGCCCGGCGAGGCCCGGATCGGGCCCCCCGAGCCCATCT